>NC_141544.1:4760274-5032774 GCF_021556685.1 Rattus norvegicus
GGAGCACCGGTTTTGGGATATAAAGTGAGTAAATAAATAAATGAATTTTAAAGACACAGATATCCCATCTACAGACAACATGTTTTGGGAAAGCCCAATTCTAGTTGTTCGACACCCACATGAAGACAAAGCCTGTGGAGTGCCTTTGCCCTTAGAGGCCATAATCCATTTCATTCTGTTCTTCCATCAGAGTCCCAAAGCTCCACCCGTGGTTTGGATAGTGGGTTTCTGCTTCTGTCTGAGTGAGCGGCTTAGTGTAGTCTCTCAGAGGGTAGCCATGATGGACTCCTGTCTGCAAGCATAACAGAGAGTCATTAATGGTGTCAAGGATCGGTGCTCATCCACGGGGTGGGTCTCAATCTGCACTAACCATTGGTTAATCATTCCTCACTCTCTGCTCTATGCACGGCCCCTGCAATTCCTGTGGTCAGAATAAATTTTGGGTCTAAAGTTGGTGTCTCTATCATTCCATTTGGGTTGCGCTCTGGCTACAGGAGACGGCTTCTTCAGGTCCATATCACTGAGGCTGTGAGTCTCAGCTAAGGAAACACCCAGGATTCATGGCATCTCTTACCCCAGCTCTCTGCCTCTTTCTGGATGTGACCTGTACCTCCCCACCCCATCCATCTAGGCTGCTGTGTCTGGCCTCAGTAGCAGTGGATGTGATCACAGAGACTGGATATGCAAGGTGAGGAGATACCTGTGGGGTCCCCTCCTGCTCAGAGGAGAAAGGGCTGGGGGAAGGATTGTGAGAGGGGTGAACTGGAGGGGGGCAGTGTGCAGCATATAAAGTGAATAAATAAATAACTATGAAAAGAACTAAGTCTACTTGAAGGTAAGAAGCAGGTGTGTGTGTGTGTGTGTGTGTGTAAGTAAGTAAACTTGAAGGTTAGAGCAGTTGTGCGTGTGTCTCTGTGTGTGCATGTGTGTGTTTCTGTGTGTATGTGTGTTTGTGTGAATATATATATGTATATATATATATATATATATATATATATATATGAAGGTAAGAAGCAGGTGGGTGTGTGTTTAATATTTAATTATCACATTTGGGAAAAGAGTTGTCTATGTAGAAGACAGGACAGCTTAGTAAACAAAAAGGGGGTAGAATGCAGGAAATTATCAAACAAAGAGCTGAAATCAGTGAAGGAGAAATGAAAAGGACGATGCAAAGAATCAACAAAACCAGGAGCTGTTTCTTCGAGAAAAACAATAAGGTAGATAAACCCTTAGCCAAACTAACCAGAGGTCAGAGAGACTGTATCCAATTACAAAAATCAGAAATGAAAAGGGAGACATAACAACAGAATCTGAAGAAATTAAAAAAAATTATCACCTTGTACTATAAAAGCCTATATTCAACAAAACTGCAAAATCTGGAGGAAATGGACCATTTTGTAGACAGAAAACAGGTAGCAAAGTTAAATCAGGAACAAATAAACTATCTAAACAACCCCATAACTCCTAAGGAAATAGAAGCAGATATTAAAAGTCTCCCAACCAAACAGAGTCCAGGTCGAGATGGGTTCAGTGCAGAATTCTATCAGACCTTCTTAGAAGACCTCATACTAATATTGTCAAAACTCTTCCACAAAATTGGACAGAGAGAGCACTAGCGCATTCCTTATATGAATCCACAATTACTCTTATACCTAACCCACACAAAGACTCAGCACAGAAAGAGAACTTCAGACCAATTTCCCTTATGAATATTGACGAAAAAATAATCAATAAAATTCTTGCAAACAGAAATTAAGAACACATCAAAAAATCATCCATCATGATCAAGTAGACTTGAACCCAGGGATGGAAGGATGGTGTAATATAGGAAAATTCATAAATGAAATCCATCATGTAAACAAGCTCAAAGATAAGGAACACAAGGTCATTTCATTAGATGGTGAGAAAGCATTTGACAAAATTCAACAACCCTTGGGGATAAAAATCCTGGAAAAATCACGAATTGAAGGCTCATATCAAAACATAGTGTAAGAAATATACAGCAAACCTGTAGCTAACATCAAACTTATTGGAAAGAAACTTGAAGCAACCCCACTAAAATCAGGCACTAGACAAGGCTGCCCATCTCTCTCCCTATTTATTAAAACAGGACTCCATGTCACAGCCAGAGAAACCAGACAGTAAAAGGGGGTCAAAGGGATACAAATTGGAAGGGAAGATATCAAAATATCAATATTGGCAGATGATATGATAGTATATAAGTGACCCCAAAAGTTCCACCAGAGAACTTCTTAACCTGATAAATAACTTCAGCAATGTGTCAGGGTATAAAATTAACTCAAACATACCAGGAGCCTTCCTCTCCTCAATGGATAAACAGGCTGCGAAAGAAAATAATGAAATCACACACTTCACAATAGTCCCAAATAATATAAAATATCTTGGTGTGAGATTAACCAAGCAGGTGAATGATCTGTATGACAAGAAGTTCAACTATCTGAAGAAAGAAATTGAGGACGATCTCAGAAGATAGAAAGAGCTTCCATGTTCATGGATTGACAGGATTAATATAGTCAAGATGACCATTTTGCCAAAAGCAATCTACACATTCAATGCAATATTCATCAAAATTCCTACTGACTTCTTTAATAGAGATAGAAAGAGCAATTTGCAAATTCATTTGGAATAAGAAAAGCCAGGATAGCTAAAACTATCCTCAACAATAAAAGAACTTCTGGGGGAATCATCACCCCTGAACTCAAGCAGAATTACAGAGCAACAGTGATAAAAACTGCATGGTATTCATAAGAAGACAGATGGATAGACCAGTGGAATAGAATTGAAGACCCCAAAATGAACCCACACACCTATCATTTGATATTTGGCAAAAGACATAAAACCATCCAAATGAAGAAACATAGCATTTTCCAAAAATAGTGCTGGTTCAACAGGAAGTCAGCATGTAGTTGAATCCAAATTATCCCATTTTTATGATCATGTACAAAGCTTAAGTACAAGTGAATCAAAGACCTACACATCAAACCTGATGCACTCAAACTAATAGAAGAAAAGGTGGGAAAGAGTCTTGAACACATGGGCACTGGAGAAAATTTCATGAAAAAAACACACATGACTTATGCTCTAAGATCAAGAATTGACAAATAGGACCTCATAAATCAGCAACGTTCTGTAAGGCAAAAGACACTGTCATTAGGGCAAAACTGCAACCAACAGATTGCAAAAACATTTTTACCAATCCTATATCTGATAGTGGGTAATATCCAGGATATACAAAGAACTTAGGAAATTAGACTCTAGAAAGCAAAAATACAATATTAAAAATTGGGTACAGTGAGTTACAATACATTCTCAGCTGAAGGTTATCAAATGGCCAAAAAACACCTAAATAAATGTTCAACATCCTTAGTCATCAGGGAAATTCAAATCAAAATAAAGGGGTCTCAATCCAAGTGGGTAGACAGAATCCTGGATGCTTTTTCCTGGGTCCCTCTGTAATAGTGGACACACTCTTGATGGTTACTGATGTATCAATGAATCCAGGCAGTTTTCTTTTACATCGTCAAAGATGAGGATTATAAAAAGAGTTCTGCTAGTCAAAAGCAGGAGCGGAAAATATCCCTAGCGATCTTTCCCTTACCTAATGGCTTCTTGCCCCCACAAGGCCAACAGTAGACGTCTGCATGCCTCCCCAGCTGCATCTTCCCAATCTACACTCTTCCTCTGTCCTGTTTCTTTCACGAAGAGCACACACGCTAATCCTGAACCCATCTTGTCTTCAGTCAGCACTAACAACCTATTACTCTCTGCCAGCTTCGCTTTCCCATACGACCTGGTTGCTCACAATTCTGAGGCATGTTCACGCTTGTATGGACAAACAGAATGTCACCGATTGGCTCGTCTATAATGACGCAGATTCTGTATGATTCTGATTCAGAAGCCTGTAAACCCAAGATGAAGAGACCATCGGCAGAGGAAGGAGTTCTTGTGGGATGTTGTCACCACAGAAGGGATCCAATGGGCTAGGAAGACAAGAGAGGGAGCCAAACTCACTTTCATAATTGAACATTTTTTCCACAAAAGAATCATTAATGGACCTTTATTTGTAGGTCGCATCCCTATTGACCTAATCAATTCTTCACAACTACATTCCCACTGGGGATTAATCCTCAGAAAATTACTTTTGGGAAAACACATTCAAACAAGAGAAGAGGGTGAATATTTGGATATCTATAGTGGGGGTGGGCATTATTCTTCCCATGTTGTGTACCCTTAAGAACTCTAACTACCTCCTTCCCCACAGTAGCCTCAATGAATGACGTGGATTCTGGGTGATTGATGAGGTAGAGACACCAAAGCTCAATGCCATATCCTGTCACCAGTATCAAGCTCAAAACAGCAAGAGCCACATGTGGGAAGGAAAATATGAATAAACTTTACGGTATCTCTAAACTATAAACCCACAATTTAATCAAAACATTGTTTTATACTCAGTTCTTTTATATCGATGTGCTTCAAATGTACAAGTCAGTGGCCTTGCTTGTGACTCCTTGTACAGGTTTATACTGTACATTAGCCATCTTCATCCTCACAACTCTCCTCCATTTCCACCTACACACACACACACACACACACACACACACACACACACACACTGCTGCTCCACTTCCTCTTCCTATATGCCCCCTTTCACTTAATATCCCTTATTAAAATCTAAATTTCGCAATCGTCTGTTTGAGTCTGTCTTGTTTTACTTAACACATTGTATTTTACACTCCATCCAAACCATCCAATGGTTTTTCTGAGAACAAAACCATTTCCTCTTATACACGGATGAAAATCACATCAATATATATCCCATATTTAAGCCATTCATCCAGTGATCAACAGCTAAGGTTATTCCAATGACTTGTCTATTGCACACAGTGTGGCAATCAGAATGGATGGGCAGGGGGTCTGGTTAGTTTTTATTGTCAGTTTGACTCAACCTGGTAAGAAGGATCCTCAGCTGAAGAATTGCCTCCATCAGATTGGCCTTGGCCACAAATTTAAGGAATTTTTTTGTTGATGGTTGATGTGGAAGGGTATAGCCCACTTTGGTTAGTGTCATCCCCTATGAAGGTGGCCCTGGGTTGTAGGAGAAGGAGAGAAAGCTGAGTAGGTCATGGATAGCAATCCAGTACCCAGCATTTCTAAGATGTCTCTGCTTCCTTTCCTGCCTCTAGAGTCCTGCCTGAGTTCCTGCCCCAACGTTGCTCAGTAACAGACTAGTACCTAGAAGATAGAGTGAGACAAACTCTTTCCTCCTCAAGTTGACGGCTATGATGAGATTATTCTTCTTTTTCCCTACTAGCTCTTCACTTTTTTGAAAGTTGTCTCTGTTTATTGTTCTTAGAAAGATGATATTACATGTTTTCTCATGGGCTCTCTCTCTCTCTCTCTCTGTGAATCTCTCTGTCTCTGTCTCTCTCTCTCTCTCTGAATTTGTGTGTTTGAGTGTGTATATGTGTATGTATGTGTGTGTTTGTGTGTTTGTGTATGTATGAGTGTTTCTGTGTGTGTGTGTGTGTGTGCTCTTTCAAGGTTTAAAAAAAGATCCCAAGGCTGTACATCTCAGCAGGTGCCTAGAGAAGGAAGATGAAGGGAAGAAAAGGGGGAAAAATCATATCCTTTGAGTTAACCCCACATTGAGGTTAGGCACATAGTAGACCAACAGTCACATAATGGCAGAGGAGTCATAAGAGCAGAGAGAGAGAGTAAAACACAAAGTGTGAAGGAAAATGTGCTTAAAACTAAGATAAAAGGGAGAAAAAGAGGACGATGCACTTAGAAAAGTGGACAGATTTTAAAAAGCTGCCATAAGTTGTTAAGCTCTAAGTATGTTTAAAAAAATTATAATGTTAAAGTGGAAGGGAATTATTGGGAAGAGGGAAGGGAGGGTCAGAGTGTGGTGGGGACAGGGGAGGGTTCTGAAAAGAATCCTTTTGAAGATCTGAAGAACTATGTGACACAAACAATTAAAGTGCCCTTTAATTTACAGGTAAATTCCACACTTACCTGCATCCAGGATTCTGTCTACCCATATTTCAAAAACAAAATTACGTCATCTATTTCATCCTGTTTTGCTGCATTTGATCTAATAAATTCCTTGACCTGAAGTGCTGGTGAATTTTAAGACATTTAAAATACGACTGGTCGATATCGGGTTTGTCATCAGTTTATCCCGACTTTGGAAGCAGGTCCAGGAGCTAATTTTTCCTCCCTCTTTGCAAAGAATACATAATTCATGATTCCCATTGACTTCAATACAAGGTATTTAATCCTGTCAAATTCCAGCTTTGTTTGAATAAAAATGGCCCTCCTCTAATTGTGGGTTTTGATAAAGCTAATTTTGGTGTGCTGTCCAGTGGGTTGCCTCGGAGAGAGGCTAGCAATATTTCCGATACGGAGAATGGCTTAAAGATAACCAAAGGAAAGATAGGAGCTGGGACAATAACCACCAAGGATGTTGGTGACTCAGAAACAAAAGACTTTTTCAGAAATAAAATGCATGAAAAGAGCTACTTGGGCAGACTGTGACTCGAGTCATCAGAATATTTTGGTGGGGACTTTATTTTGGGTCTCCAGGAGGCTACATGAGAAGCTAAAACCTAGATGCTGGAAGTTTCTAAGCGTAACTAGGGAAGGAACTGGTCTGAGAGTGCTTCTATGACGTAAGCAGAGCCTGGATGATGTCACAGAGCACTGGGCGGAGGTTGCGCTTCTCTTCCACTTGGGGGCGCTAGACTCCCTTGAAGGTGGGTTCACTATCTTCCCAGCAGGGTGTGAAAGCCAGTTCAGCTCCTGAACCCCACAATTGTTCAACAGGCTTTTGGAGCCTGACCGGTTTCCGAAGACATAATCTGGACAACTAGGACATTTTCTTTCGGTAAATACGTTTATGAAGATAACTGGGACCCTTGTAGCCCAGAAAGCTAAAAGTTTTCCCTCGTACAGCGAGTAACCATCTGTTCTGATGTCTTCCACGTTTGAGAGCTCGGCGGACGGTCTAGGCTAGTCAGTCTGAGAGTTTATTATCCTTTGCTAACAATATCTAATTCATAATTCTACTAAAGTGCCAAAGCTCCTCTCTGTGCCTGTGCATTTTAGGAGATAATATTTCTTTTTGATGTTGTTGTTGTTGTTGTTGTTGTTGTTGTTTTTTTTTTTTTTTTTTTCGGAGCTGAGGACCAAACCCAGGGCCTTGTGGTTGCTAGTTAACTGCTCTACCACTGACCTAAATCCCAACCCCAGGAGATATTATTTCTAAATGGCTGTTGCTGCCTACACAAAAGACTCTTCTTGCGGTCGAAGTTGCAACAGCTTCGCGGAATAAACCTGGGGCTGGGTCAGGATGCACAGTACAGAAAGCCAGTGGACTGGTGTGCTGTGTCTCTGGGCAGACACTTGTGGATGTTGTCACATAGCGCATAGTTAGAGGGTAGAAGAGGGGTGTGGCCACCCTCCTGGCTCCTTTGCTATCCTTTATCTGTTCTGCTTGCTTAAAGTGGGGACAGGGATACTTAATCCCACACTGACCTAGCCATTCAAGGAGAGGTTCCTCAGCAGAGGCAAAGTGCCTCGGGCTGAAGAAATGTGTCTGAATATGTTATTCTGAGCTGTAGAGAACCATTTTTTTTTTAAATTTTCCTTTGAACTTTAGATTTTGATTTTTGAGAGAGGGTTTTTCTGTGCGTAGATTTTGTTATCCTGGAACTAACTCTGTAGACCAGGCTGGCCTTGATCTCACAGAGGTCTACCTCCCTCTGCCTCTTGAGTGCTGGAATTAAAGGTGTGCTCCACCATTGCCCAGCCCTCCTACGAACTTCTGAATATGACAGAATAAGATTCAGATGCTCAACCTTGTTTACCATCGCCTTCCTCACCTGCGCCAAAGTTCTCTTAGACAAGAGCCTTGGTCCAGCGCCCTCTCCACCCCAACCCCATTGTTCTTGCAGGCACTCACATGACAGCGGCACCAGCATTGTGTCTGGTTTAAGCAGGAGAGCTCTTCAAACCCAGGCCACGGGCAAGTATGAAGCCTGAACTCCGAACGATACCCACAAGACAGTGGACCAGGATGTCGTTGCCTACCACACTAGGTCTACAGCCAAGAAGAAGAGGATGTCTCTGAAGAGGATGAGCACACCATCCTTCCAGAAGCGGAGGAGGAGGAGGCCTTCTCCCCAGGCCCTGGGGGACATTGTGGAATGCAGAATTTCTCATGTATGGAAGGAAGGTGATGAGCCCGTCACCCAGTGGAAGGTCATGGTTCTAGATCAACTGCCAACAAATCCCTCTCTCTATCTGGTCAAGTATGATGGAATTGATTGTGACTACGGACTGGCACTTCACAGCGATGAGAGGATTTTAAAGCTTAAGGTCTTGCCTCACAAAGTAGTGTTTCCTCAAGTGAAAGACGCCCATCTCGCAAGTGCATGGTTACCCTGGTGTCTGAGTCATCTGTAATAAAACCCACTACTATTAAGATCAAAGTCACAGGAACTATGACAAATAGCAAATCACACGACAAGCATCATAGTTGTCCAAGCCTTTTCTGCAGCCTTATTGCAGTATAATTTACATACTTAAAAATCCATTTAAATGTGTAATTTAATGATTTTAAAGCAAAATTTATAGCTTCCTTCCCTTTTTTAATACTCATTTCCCACTAGTTCATATGATATCAAAGTCTATTAAAAACACAGAAGTGAAGTCAGGAGGACCAGAGCGGTAAGCAGCAAGGATCTTGATTTGCTAAGACAACAGATACATTGGCAGAATCGTCTGGATAAAACCACTTGGGAAACATTGGATCTTCTCTTAGCGTGCAGCCTCCAGACAAAGAGTTTAAAGGGTTAAGTCATGGGTCCTCCTACATCAAATCCAGTCCTGACCTGGTGTGCTCAGCATCACTTTTGGCCACTTTCATGTTAATCCCATTCATCACTCTTACATGTTGCCTAGCAACTCAAATTGTAAACAAACTTATTTTGGTTCATGGTTTCATAGGTTTCCGTTCATTGTCACATGACCATGAAAGCGGCATGATAGAGCTCAACTGCTAACTTCACTGTCATCCAAGAAGCACCAACACAGGAAGAGACCAAGGACAAAAAAACACCCTCCAAGACATGTCCCAAATGACCAAGTCCCTTAATTTCCTATCTCCTAGTTTCCCGCCACCTTCATACACATCCATCAACAGATGAACTCATTGATTACAACCCACAGGGTCCAATCAATATCCATCGTCCCACCTTTGAACATTGTACTGGGACAATGTGTATCTTAAACCCATAGGGCAGGGCCAGAAGGTTGTGTCAGAGATCTAAACGTCACCTCACACTAGAAACAGCTGGGTAGGTTTCTCAACATCTCCTATTTCTTTATGGGACTGAGCTACACCATGTCTCCATTGCAGCATTTTGTCTGGGGTGAGATACCATCAGCAGTCAATTATAAAGACGCCCCCACCATGTGTGTGCTTGAATGTAAAATGGGACATCTATAATATAGACACACACGCATATACACAGACTCACAGAGAGAGGCAAAAAGGGAAGGAGTTGAGTCTTAGGAACCCTCAAGGAAGAGGGAGTGGAAATATAAGATACAGATGTCAGCGAGAACCAGAACAAAGCAGTGTCTTCTATACACGACAGGACCACGATCCCTCAGCCCTAGCTGATAGGAAAGGGAGAGTCAGTTTTCTACAAAGATATAGCTGGTGATAAGCTGGCCAGGCTCCAGGGGCTTGCCCAAGGTCCATGAATTTATGGGCAGCATAAAGGACTTGAGTGGGTTATTACGGAGGGCAGAAAGGGAGCTTGAAGTTGGGAGAAGGGATTAGGTGGGGATGGATCAGAGAGGAGTTAGGAAGAGACGTGAGAAGTAAATTCTATCAATATATAATGTACAAAGTTCTCAAGGAACTAGTAAAACTGGTTTTTAAAATACCATATCTGTACTGAACACATACAAACCATTTTTCTTGTCATCTCCTAAATAACAGACCCTCATGATTTCATTTCATTAAGTACAAAAGTAGTTCAGAGATTATTTAAAATGTAGGAGGATCTGGGGAGACTGCAGAGGGGTAAAGCCAAGTGTGTGGTCACACATGCAAACACCAGTGCTTGGTATGGGAACAGGAGGATGACCGGGGCTTCCTGAGAGTGAGCCTCACCTCAGGTTCAGCAGGGGACCCTGTCACAAGGGAATACAGTAGGGAGTGAAGGAGCAGAACACGCTCTACCCTCCCCCAGCCTCTGAAATTACATGCCTCTATGCACACACATGCACACATACACACATATAAATACGACTAGAGTATACGAGAGGCTTGCATAGGTTACATAGAAATGCAGTGTCATTTTATCCAAGGAACCTGAGGACTTTTAGATCATTGGGAGTCCTGGGGCCAACTCTCAGAGGACAAGATATATCTCCTTATTGTGCAAACAAATCCTTGGTTGAGTGTGTGTCAGTGACTCCACACAGTTCTCCTCCTCTAGGTTCCTGTGTATCACAGAGAATGATCTGGAAATACTGAAAAAAATATAAACCAGAGGCTTTGTTGGGGTTTCTAGGCTTGCGTTAAAATCATATTTATCACGTTTTATTAAATGGAAGGGAAATCTTCAGCTCCCAGCAACAATAGACTCAATCATGTTGGCTTCTGTTTTATCCCATTATGAATAGCAATTAATTGCACATCAATATCTTCCCATGTTTTGAACTAAATCAGGATGAAGGGATATGTTTCCGTAACCCCTATGTGGATAATCAAGTTGAAATGGGGGAGGTATGATGCCTTTGGCTTATGGGAGAGATATTGCTTGATTGTAAACTTGTTATGCAAATAACCCTAACCTCTGACAAATGAATGTAACGATAAAATATACTACCAAATGGGATGGACACTCATTACTTGATTTCTTTTAAAAGAAAAAAAATAACATACTTTAGGATTTTGAATAAGTGTGACCCTCAGAGGTTCAAATACTTGAATGTGTTTGGTTTCCTGTTTGTGGATTGTTTAGAAAGGATTGGGAGTTGTGTGTTTGTTAAAAGAGATGTGTCAATGGGAGGTGGGGGCCTTGAGATTTCAAAAGCCCACCAGGCTTCTCTCTCTCCCTCCCTCCCTCCCTCCCTCCCTCCCTCTCCCTCTCTCTGTTTGTATGTGTCTCTCCCTCTCCCTCCCTCTCCCTCTCCCTCTCCCTCTCCCTCTCTCTCTCCCTTCCTCCCTTTCCCTCTCCCTCTCCCTCTCCCTCTCCTTCTCACAACCTCTCTCTCCCTCTCCCTCTCTCTCTCCCTCTCCCTTCCTCCCTCTCCTCCCTCTTCCTCTCCTTGTCCCTCTCCCTCCCTCTCCCTCTCCCTCTCTCACTCTCTCCCTCTCCCTCTCTCTCTCTTCCTCTCCCTCTCTCTCTCTTTCTCTTCCTCTCTCTCTCCCTCCCTCTCCCTCTCCCTCTCTCTCTCCCTCTCCCTCTCTCTCTCTCTCTCTCTCTCTCTCTCTCTCTCTCTCTCTCTCTCTCATCTGGGGAGCAGGATGTGAGCTCCCAGGATCTACACAGCCAGGCCTGTCTGCCTGCCAGCCTTTTGTCATGGTGTCTACCACAATGGTCCACGGACTCACCCTCTGAAACTGTAAGACGGCAATTAAATGTTTCCTGTCATACATTGATTTGGTCACGGTGTCTCTTCACAGCAATAGAACAGTAACTAAGGCACACATATTCCTGTCTATTTTTCTAATACTTCTGTATTTATTTCATTATAGTTACCTGTTGACCATTGAACAGTTTTATGAATAAGGTACAAGTTTAAAGACAAATAGTGACAAATAGGAGTGCACTGCTAGGGGGTTTGGTCTTGATGGAGTGGGTGTGGCCTTGTTGGGGTAGGTGTGTCACTGTGGGCATGGGCTTTAAGACCCTAACCCTAGCTGCCTGGAAGCCAGTCTTCTAGCAGCCTTCAGAGGAAGATGTAGAACGCTCAGCTCCTCCTGCACATGCCTGCCTAGATGCTGCCATGTTCCTGCCTTGATGATAATAGACTGAACCTATGAACTTATAAGCCAGCCCCAACTAAATATCCTTGTAAGACTTGCATTGGTCATGGTTTCTTTTCATAGCAGTGAAACCCTAAGTCATACATACAGATATACATATATATATATATATATATATATATACATATACACCTAGGTACACACACACACACACACACACACACACACACACACCATTTACAGGGATTTTAGATCTAGCCAGGGCCCCTGCAGTTTCGTTGGTCCATCTGATACACGTGTTCATGGAACATGTCTCTCTCTGTTTCTTGTTCTAGGAAGTACGTGGACAACATCTGCAGACTCGCTTCATTTTACTTTATTCTCCTCTTCAGCCTTAGAAATCTCAGCTTACAGAGAGGGGAAGATGCGAACTTGGTTCGATAGCTCTTTTTGTCTGTGGGGAGCTTACATCTCAAGTCACAAAGGGAAAATAAATATAACAAGAAATAAAAATACACATCCAAACCATGATGGGAAGTTCATATCCGTTCCCCTTAATGAATGTCCACTTTGGAAATTGGAATCCACACTGAGATGAGACTTTTGAAAAATTCTAATTCTCAAGCAGGCTTTGGTATTTCTCTTTCCCTGAAAAGGAACACCACTAGAAAAAGACAGACGGTACAGACGGTAGGTTGCTTTTTTCCACAAATCGAATCAGAAGCATTTGATAATGAGCATAGAGGGGGCTCTTCCCATGTTTACCAAAGTATAAAGTAATATGGGTGAGGGGAGACATGTAGAGAACAGTTGGTGCCTTATTGGTATTAAAAAAAATTCCTGAGGTCAAGAAATAATATTTGACAAGAGAAAAAACAAGGTTTTCATTACGCAGAACTGTTTTTAAAATAGCCTTCCTTTTAGTCATGGAAAGAGGGGGGTGGAGCAGGTCAGTCTGTAGAAAACTAAAGTCATTCCCATCAAAAAATTAAGAATAATGTGGATTTTTGATGTACTTGAATAAAATTAGAAATTTTAGCTTTCAAAGGGAAATATTGTGTTCCAGAGAGAGAAAGACAAAAGAGTGTCCAAACCCATACTTGATTCTTTCAATAAATCTTCTGGTAACTCATGTGTTTGTTGATATTAGGATTAAAATGCAAGTTGGATTGTTCGACTTAAGCCTTTACTGTGTGTGAACAGCAGTCAGTGGAAATACTTGTCTTCCGATTTCTCAAAAGGCATGAAAAAGCCACCGTGGAGTTACTGGATTTTGTTTCAAAGACTTTAGCTCCTTGTCTGCAGGGATGCAGGGCCTCAAAGGAAGGGCCCGAGACTTCCTAAGAGGTAGTGTCCAACACCTTGGGCTATGCGCACAGAGGGAAATAGCCTTTCTCAGAAAATGGAGCTGGGAGAGCTAAAAAATGAAGGCGACATATCGATCAAATCGCTGTAATAGAACGACAGCAGCCAGTTCACAGAGCGAGGCAGCTGTCAGCGACTCGGCCAAGAACGAAGAGAATTTGAAAAGATAATAACACACAGAGTTCACAGAAGCCACTATAGACTCATGGCGTCTGCGAATTTAATCCATGTGCTTTGGGCAGAGAAAACAATCCAAACCAGAGATCCCTCTTGCTCAGACCAAAGGAACACTGTGCCGTGTCCCGGATGTCCCATGTCAAGGACTCAACCTAGATGCTGGAAGCCTGTGAGAAACCGGAACTCCGTCATTTCAGTGCTGACACTGGAAATGGCTCAAGTCTGCACCTTCATTGGAAGGAGAAGAAATAAGTCACACAGCACCGGAAGTAATCCTCGTCAGGGTCTGTGTGAGGTCGGAAGTGTAGGGCGCCATGATCAATCAGTAAGCACTGCCTACACGTGTCAGGTGAGCCCACACAAATGAGGAAATGATTTTTAAATTTAAACACAATTTCTAATAACTAGTAACTTTTAAGTGTCCGCTTTTAGAACAAGCTTCTAGATTATGTGGTATCTCAGGCGGAAGAACGCCGCACAAGAAGTGAGTTTGAAACTTCGGAGTTTCCCACTATATGACAGCAAACTAAGAAAAGCATAGAGGTGGGATGTGGTAAAACGAACTAGAGGGAATCTGTAAAACCAAGAAAGGAGAATTCAGAAGACTTGTACAGGAAAGGCCAGCAGCAGGGATGGCTCGGAGGACCGTCCTCGTTTTCAGAGTTTATCACAGCAAAATTGCCAAAGACTGGTAGCAAAAGTGCCACTTGTATCTGTGGACACTCTCTGAACCTACACACACACACACACACACACACACACACACGTACGCACACGCACATGCACACGCACAGAGAGAGAGAGAGAAAGAGAGAGAGAGAGAGAGAGGGGAGGGAAGGAGAAGAGGAGGGGGCGGGGCAAGGGGAGGAGGAGAGCGAGACAGAGACAGACACAGAAAGAGAGACAGACAAGAGACATACACACAGACACACACATACAGAGATATACACGAAGACACACACAGCCCAATTGAGGATTTACAGAAAGACACCCATCAAAGGACCCGGATATTTGGTGCTAAATTAGGTGAGCTTTGTGGAGGAATGAGTGCCAACCAAATTTTGCAAGTTCTGCAGCCACCTGAATGTTTCCGCACCCCCTGAGCTGTCGGGGTATCGAATACATGGCTGTCACTCCTGCTTTCTTCATTTGTATTTTACTGTGAATCTCCCTTCTTTCCTGTTCAATGTGGCCAGCGGTTTTCCATGTGGAAGGACTTCACAATGCACTGTGTCTAGGGAGGCAGGGAAAACAATTTCAAAAGAGGCTCAGTGCTAGGCAAAAAGTACAAACAATGCATACTTCACCTCCAAAGGAGGGGCTCAAAGAACACAGAGGCGCTGGCTGGCACATAGGGCCGAGCTTACAAAGTTAGGGCCCACAGCATCCCTGGGACCCAAGCAGCAGCTCTCATTCAGCCCTCCATTCTAATGACTCATTCTCATCCCTTGAGACCAGAGGAAGAAGCATTTGTAAGGTCCTCTCCCTAAATATGAAGCTTTTACGGAAACTCTTACAAAACTTAAGAAAAATTTTAATAGGAAAGCACACACACACTAAAAAAATAAATGGCAGATTCGACAGCCTTCTCTGCAATTCCATCATGTACATTAACACATTAACAGACACACACACACACACACACACACACACACATAGACACACACACACACATACACACACACACACACACACACACATACACAAACACACACACACCAGAAGAATAGACCTACATAAAGGATACATTTCCAGGCACAGATATCTGTTGGGAGGAGGTTGACATTCTAACCAACCTCAGCCAAGGATTCCATTCGGAAGATTCAGAAGGTCAAGACATTGGTTCACTCGTGGGAGCAGATCGCTGTCTATCTCACAGAACCTTTATGGAAAACAAAGACAGATCAGCCTAGAATGAGGTAAACAGAAACACTTTCAAGGCTATTGAAGAATTTTGGAGCCAAACTCCACAGACAGCTAACAGCAGAGAAAGTGACCCATGACTGCAGTTTGTATAATACCGCTGAACCTGGTGAAACATTTCCTACTCTCCTAGGAATCCTAGACGTGAGAGGGCACCAAGGCAGCATGGGGAGCCCACGTCAGTCTCCACACAAAGTGCACTTTGCAGGCTGACACCCACACGGCTAGTCTGCAGTTCACCAATCCTGGTCATGAAGTCACTGAAAAACAGTAGAGGCCTTACCTTGTAGAGCCACAGTCTCTGGTTCGTGCCTTCTGGAGGCTCCATTGTCATTCCACCCTTAACTCTCCATCATCCTGTTGACAAGTGTCTGGCCTTTATCTTTGACATAGGAGTATATTTTATTTCTCTCTCTCTCTCTCTCTCTCTCTCTCTCTCTGTGTGTGTGTGTGTGTGTGTGTGTGTTTGTGTGTGTTTGTGTGTTTTGTGTGTGTGTGTTTAAATGTTATAAAGTTTATTAAGAAGAAAAAGTTGCTGGTTCCAGTAAACATTTAAAATAAAGATTCTTTTTTTAAAGCTTTATTTATTTATTCCATGTATGTAAGAACACTGTCATTGTCTTCAGACACACCAAAAGAGGGCATCAGATCCCATTACAGATGGTTTTGAGTCACCATGTGGTTGCTGGGGATTGAACTCAGGCCCTTTGGAAGAGCAGTCAGTGCTCTTAACCACTGAGCCATCTCTGCAGCCCTAAAATAAAGTTTCTTAAGAGAGCAGTTTAGCGTGGGAAGGAATAAAGATGCCCCATTTATGGATGAGCACTCAGTCTCTTTAAACTCCTAGAACTCGGGAAGCATCTTGGACAAGGAGGTGGGAAGAGTGTAAGACCCAGAGTGTGGGAAGAAGGGCTGTGGTTTGCTGCCTTCAGGACAGGACGTGGCTGCTGCAATCGTGAGCTCACAGCAGCTGTGGTCACCTGCATAGGTCTATAAAAGACCAACAGCTAGACAGAATCCCTTACTGAGGAGGTTTTCGGGTGCTGATGGCTGCTGGGTAAAAGAATCATTCTTCTCTGAGGGTTTGGTCACTGGTAGAATTCCCACATGCCTGTAGATGGTCACACACCCATAAGTACATAACCAATGCTAATTGGGCTTAGTGGTTATAGGTTGGGAAAGAGGATATGAATTTTGAGGGATGGTTATTGGCAGGGAATTTGGGCAGAGCAGAGGGTGAAATGGAAGTGGTTATGGCCATGTTTCATTCTATACGTGTATGAAATTCTCAAGGATAAAGACAATTTATTATTTAATAGAAAATTTAGACTATTAGCTTTAGCTACGTAATATAAGGCTGTGTGACTCTAAAGAATTCAAATATTGAACATAAATCAAATCAATTGACTGCCTTATGATTCAAGGAGCAAATTATATGTACTTAATATAATGCACTTTCTCCCTCTTTCGGTCTCTTTCTATCTCTTGTCTCTCTGTCTCTCTGTCTCTCTCAAACACACATGCAAACACACATACACACTCACACATGCAGGTGCACACTTACATTATTTTTATGTCAATGTATTAAAATTCATGATACAATCAATATGAAGGAATAGAGGTTTGTTTAGGGCACACAGTCACAGTCATTGAGTTCAGACTGCCGGGGCAATGACTACATGGCCACAGTGTATTGATCTGTGTCACTGAGAGCCTGCATGAGTCCTGCTTATATTTGAGTGGATCAGGCGGCCAAGAGTTCGGTCTGAACCAGCCAGCTCCCTCCTTCCTGCCCCAGTGACCTACTTCTGCTAGGGCACAGTCTGAAAGATTCCTCCACCTTCCTAGACAGTGCCATCAGCTTGAGACAAAGTGTTCCCACAGCTGAGACCCTGGGGAAAGTTCACACTCAAGCCCTGACGACTATGAGCCAGGCATATGCGAAATGTTTTGTGAAAACAGTTTAATTTCATTTCTGTAAACAGGACAGGGAGGAACCCTTTGATATGGATTGATTTAGCCTTTAGCTTACAGAGTGCACCCCCAAAAGATACATAGTGTAGAAAATGCACAGTTTTCTATGTGGCAAGCATGGCGCTGAAAACAACACACTAATGAAAATAAAATGCAAAGAACTGGGATATAGTAACAATTCCAGTTGTCAGTGTGAAAGGCTCTTTTATTTACATATGTGAGCTGTCGTTATTAGTTCCCTACTGGGTTGATTTTACAAGGAAAGAAAATCACAAGCTCTGACTATCCCATCAACCAGGGTGTCATTCATCACAGTGTTACAGGGCTCCGATCTAGGGATGAATCATCAGGGTTTAACAACAAAATCCATCGGCTCAATACATGAGGCTTTAGGGGAGAAAGTGAGGTTACAAGTATGTAATGCCCTTTAGTGTCTTCTCTGCCAGTCTGTTGTATGCATGCCTTGTTGTTGACTATTGTGGTTGGTGGTGGTTGTTGTGCTTTTAAATATGAAATGTTGAATGCAAGGGCAAGTGGCAGGAATCCGATAGATCTTTGCATCCTCACTTTCTCCTGCCCATCTCTCGCTAAGTCTCCCAATCCTCAGCAATCATTCAAATACACTGAAACAACTCAAATATACCGAAACAATGTGAAATAAAGACACTGAAAAACTCAAATATACTGAAACAAGGTAAAGTCAAGATGCACTTGCCATCCCTAATTTGTGTTTGCATTTTGACCGTAATAGTCTGGTAAGCCTTAAAAACCACACGATGGGTCTGAGGAGGATGGGTGGGTGAAACTGCTTGCTGCCAAAGCAGACCTGTACGCAGATCCCAGTCACCATGAAACAGGAAGGGGAAACCTGTAACCCCAGGGACAGGAAGTGGGAACAGAATCACTAAGGTCTGCTGGCTTCCAGCCCGGATGAAAATATGACAGTTTGGGATCAGGCAAAGACACCACCTGTATTGTTAAGGCTACACTGCTGTGAGGAGACACCATGACCAAAGTGGGTACAACCTTGTCTGAAATGATTTGGGGTGGGCGAGCACGCGGATAAGAGAACGTGATGTGAGAACTGAGCGCAAGCTAGACACACAAATGGGGACATTGAACCCCACACCCCCCCACACACCAAACGGTGCCTGCGGGTTTAGACTTAAAAGTACCTTCCACGGAGGGACCAAAGGAATCAGTACTGAGTCTGTTGGTTCATTGGGGAGAATAGAATGCCTTTGCCTCTGCTCTCAGTAGAAGAGACGGCAGTAAAATGGGTTACGGATGTGTAGGGCTATTGGCAGAAGCAGATATAAAGAAAAGAACTTGACTCATCGGCTTTGATTTGAAATATTTATTATGGCAAATGGTGGCTATTAGATAAAGATGCCTCACACATCCTCCGTTCAGTCACAATGTCACTTTCAGCTCATTTCAGCAGGTTATGTGTTCATGATATATTATAACCCTTTTAATAATATCTATTAAATTTTTTTTGCTCTCTAGCAGGGCAAGGTAGTAGCAAAACTCACTGTATGGCCATTATCTGAAGCCTGGACCAGAAAGATAATGGCCCAAGGTTTACAAGGCAGGTGGGAACAATCAATTATACCACCACAACTGACAGCACAGCTCTGTTACATGATCAGCAGGAGTGCTGGAGTTAACCTGGATTTCGGGACCAGCAGATACCCGCTGTGCCCACTTGGGCTTCTCCGGGTGCAGGTCTGTCTCTTTTGGCAACAGGCAGGGAGCGTCCTACCAGCAACTCTGAGGAGCAGCACGAGGACACTTCATGGAAACCAGGGAAAGAGAGATGAGAGGAAAGGTGTCCTTCTCTGGCTCAGAGACAAGAGGTCAGAGTCCTGAGTACCTGCTTCTAACTGAGTAGAGAACCACTCCCACCATGTGTGTATGAACTCTGCTGGGGTCTCCAATCTATGATGATATTCACTTTCGGTCCACAATTTCCTACCGGAAGGAGAAGACACCCAGTTCCATCTAAAGTGACACTGAGAAGCAGGTCGGTTACGGCGTGGAGGACAAGACAAGGTGGAATCAAAACAGACATACACTTACATGCACACAGACATGCATGACACATATATCCACATGCATATGCACGCCAAGAACATGTGCACACATGCATGCATGCACACATAAGCATACATACATGGAACGCACTGATAATTTTATAAATACACATATATATATTAGCGTGTGTGCACTTAGTTTCACACATGTGATATCTTTATACTGTATATATACAATATACTATATATATATACAATACATACACACACTATATATACAACACACATGTATGTATGTATATGTATATATATATATATATATATATATATATATATATATATATATATATATATGGTATCTGATTTCTGTATTCACCATAGAAAGAGTCAGCCATTTGGTGCCCATTCCTAAAGCTTTTTCTTTTAAAATACATGACTGCAAATAAGCAGGTCACTCGGTCAGTTAAGTGTCTGCCTCACATTTTAGTCTTCCTCTCTACAGCTGTAATAAAACACTCTAGCCAAAAACAACTTGTAGAAGGAAAACATTTCTTTGGCTTGCACCTTGGCTTATCAGCTTTTGTGGGCAGTCAGACAGGAACTCGAGGGGAGAATTACAAAGGAATACTGCTCACAGCCTTACTCACTACCCATGCTTAGTTCACGTTCTCATGAATCCCAGACACCCTGGCCTAGGAATAATGACACCCACAGTGGATGGGCCCAGCTTCATCACCTGTCAGTCGAGACAGTCTCTCACACATTAGGACACAAGCCAATCTGATGGAGGCAGCACCTCAGTTGAGGTTCTCTCTTCCCAGGAGACTCTATGTCAAGTCTCTTCTAAGTTATGTCAAGATGTCAGTGAAAACTAACCAGGACACCTCATAAGCCTGAAGACATGGGTTTGATTCCCAGAACCCACATCGAAATGTGAGTGGAGAAAGCTTCTAATGCCAGTTGGGGAAACAAGGACAGGATCCTCAGGATCTGCTGACCACCACAGCTGGCATGATGGGTAAGCTCCTGGCCAATTAGAGACCCCGTCTCGAAAACACAGACCATGCCTGAGGATGAGGCCTGAGGTTGTTCTCTGACTCTACCTGAGTGTGGTGACATGTACACACATCTGCACACATATGCATCTACACACACCCATGCACACACCTTAGATAAATAGATGATAGATATTAGATAAACAAATGGTAGATAGATAGTAAATAGACAAATTATAGATAGACAGATAGACAAATGATAGATAATACACAGATAGATATACAGACAGAGAGATAGATAGATAGATAGTAAGTAGATGTATTGAAGGATAAATAGATGATAGATGATAGACAAATGATAGATTAGATAGATAAGATAGACAGCCATCCAGACAGACAGATAAGATAAATAGACAGGATTGTATTTGAATTCAACTACTACAGAACAGATTGGAGCCCCCCTTCCTTCCCTTTCAGAACAAAACCTGTATCACAGGGGAACTCACAACTTCCCCGCAGGGAACAAGCATCCTATTCCCGCAGAGAGGTGGAAACAGATGTTTATGTTTTCCCTGTGCCTTCGTGGGTCAGCACTGTGTATCACAAGATGAAAAACGTGCCACCGTAATTAAGCGTTAATATCGTTGTGGCAGAAAATAAAAGAACTGCACCTCAGTTAGCAAGGAAGGCAGCTCCAACCAATGACTACATTTGACCCGAGCTTTGCTGAGCTCTGAAGTAAGAACTGTGGATCCCATGAGGTCCGACCTCTCACGCAGGGTTCCTGGAGAGTTAAAAGGTCCTCTCCCTACATGAGTGATAGTGCTCCTTTAACTTTAAGCAACTTCTGTACTGGCTGTGTCCTCCCTGCAGCCAGTGAGGTCATTGTAGTGCTGTAGGTTCCTGAAGTATTGGATCTGGGCGGTAAACCAGTGTAGATGTGGATTGTAGGATGGCATCCTGCCTGGTGGTATCTGGACCAGCACAGAGGTGCAGGGATGAGGGGCGAGGATGAGGAACATCCTTCCTCCCCTGGGTCCTCTAGAACCTGTGCCCAATACCCTGCATTAGCTTTGCTCCCTTAGCTACCTAGTTCTGGTTATGTTAACATAGGGTGACTTCTGCCACTTTTTAACCTACATGAATGTCTAGCAGCTTATGTTACGTAACCTGTCCTGGGTAGACCTGAACAATGTGCTCACATCATGTGAGCTTCCAACTACAAAGGATTCCAGCCAGGTCTACATTATCATGGCTATTCAGGAGCAGACGAGTGGCTCAGACAACTCTATCAGTGGACAACCCACTCCAGCATGGGTGACACTCAAAATAGTTACATCCTGTAGCTTTCAGCCCAAATAGCAGACAGCTCCACCCAAGAAGCCCCCTTCATCATGGCTGCCCCCGACCCCCAGGGCAATTGTTCTCATCTGATTGCTCTTTGGAACAGGACCTGATCGTCATAACCTTCGAGAACCCTAAGCCTTAAAGGTTTCTTAAGCTTCCTGAATCTTCTGAGCTTCTTTCTTCCCTCCAGAAGGGAATGCTTCAATTCCAATGGATTCCCAACACAACCCATGAGCAAATAAACCAGAGGTCCCAAATCAACATTCATTCAGTCAATGTAACTAAAGCCAGAGCAAAGAACCTTCTTGCTAGTGCTGTCCTTTGGATACCAAATGTCTCCCAAGGTCCCGTGCTAAGGGAGGGTGTGCCGTAGAGAATGGCTGTTGTTTCCCCAGCAGCACATCCTAAGACCTAAGGTGTGCAGTGTGAAACAGCCAGGATCCCTGCCCAACTCCCCGGCCTCAAAGAAGAAGATACAAGAAACCCAGAGAGGAAAATAGTTAACTTGCAACAACCTTGCCCGCTGCTTACAAAGTTGTGATTTAGTTGAACAGAAGATGTCCCGCGCGACCTCTCGCCAGCAAGAATACGCGGGAACACACGAATCCTTCTGGAGCCAAAATGCTTATTCTTTATTAATAATAGAGAGGGCACCTGGGACTCCAGCATGGTGCGGCTTATATACACTCTAGCGCGGCGCATCAACACCTGATTGGTTGCTTACCCATGATCTCATTAGGCACGCTCTGGAATGGGCAAAGACCTGGCAGGAAGGCACTCTTGCACATGGACACACAGTTAACTTCCTTAAAGGAAGTCGGGTGGTACGGCGGAGCCAGCCCCATCTTGTAAAGCCGAAACTATCTCAGCCTTCCACGTGGGGTGCAGTGGAAGCCAGTGCCATCTTGTGGTGGCAAATGTTATTGCGGCCCTCTACAAGAAGAAACTACATCTCCCAGCTCCACCCCTTTCCAGAGGTTACTTTAGCATTAGCTCAAAATTTCAAACCACAAGTAAAGGGGCCCAGAGTGATGCTACCGAAAACTGAGGTGAGCAAACAACAGTGTGCAATGAGGATGCACAGGAAACACAAGGGAGCCTGCAGCAGGCTGGACTCAGTTCTACCCCTCAGGCTGTTACCCCCTCCCTTCTCCACAGACTGGACCTGCCTTTGCAGGCAGAAATCCACAAGTTCTGCCCCTCTAAGCAGCTCTGACAAGCTCCCAGGTGAGTTAAGAAGGACGTCCTACACCATCAGCCGTGTCTCCTCTGTGCTGACATGAATGAGACATGAAGCTGGGGGAAGTGGAGAGAAGAGAGGCTCTCCTGGCAGAGAACAGTCTTCACAGCTCTGCACATAAAGACCCATCCTGAATTCTCAGATGGTGATAAACAGAAGGGGAGGAAGGAGACCCACACTGAGTAGACCTGGAGCTGAGTGGATTTACCTGGTGTCTAGCACTAAGAGAGGAATAGTACCACACACTCAGTGCCACTGTCCCAGGAGAAGCTCCAGCAGTGGCTCCAGCAGCGGACATCCCACTAAGAGTCGGCTGTTCATCCTATCAAGAATAGCACTTGCTTAGGAACAGTGTCCTGACTACAAATGGGCTCTGGGATATACAACCACTCAACCCGGAGAACTAAGAGCTATGACAGGATCTACAGGGGTTATCTCAGGGCAAGCATCTCCCCGTCTGTGTGCCCATTTCATCCCCACTGGGCTTGGGCCAAGTTGATAGCAGCAAGGGATTCAGTGTGACGCCCTAAAGTGTCTACAACACATGCCCATACATGGGGGATATCACAACAGATGCTCCTTCTCTCAGCATTCTGGAAGGTGAGTGTCTAGAGCCTAAGTGTCAGTAGGGCACGCGCACACATACACACACACACACACACACACACACACAGAGAGAGAGACAGAGAGACAGAGAGAGAGACAGAGACAGAGAGAGAGAACTCCCTTTGTTTCTGCAGGATGCCACCACCCTTTGCTTGTGGACACATCGTCCATCCCTGCCTCTTTTGTCACATAGTGACCTCCTCTGCTTCCCATTCTTCTCATGGGCTCAGAAGTCCACAGCAATGGAGCGGGAGTCAACTCCTGTCCATATGGGATCAGCTTCACTCGGCTACAATGGGTAAGGCTCTGCCTTCCAATCAATGACACACACAGACATTTGCATGTAAAGATGTCAACTCATCATTCTGGAAGGAGACAACAGCATCTTCACCAACTCCTCACCCAGCACAAAGCCAGAACGGTACCCTTGACTCTCAAGACTGCTTCTAGTTAGTTGAACTGCTCTTAATTGCACTAATCAGTTCCCTTACTGTCGTAACAAAGTACCTGACAGAAGAAAAAGGAGGCTGACACTGTCCACTGAGCTCCCACGATATAGAGAAGCAGGCTGGAGTCAGGGACAGGCAGGCCATGGACCTCGCAGTCTGCCTCTGTGGCTCTACGGGTGCCAGCTTGTCCCCGTGTCCAAGATGCTCCACAATCCCTTCACAAAATGGTGCAAGCAACTGAGGTCCGACTGTTTAAACATGTGTGCTTTTTAAATGAGAATTTCTAGGAAGAAGCTGTCTGCGAAAGCTGACTGGCTGGTTAGAGCTGCAGTGGTGAGGAGATGTTGGGAAGTTGCTGATCCAGAGCCTAGTTACCTGATAATTTTAGCCCGCTGAATTCTTTGTCTACCTCTTTGTCAAAACTAATCTATGTCATAGATTTAAAAAAAAAATTGGAATCTATTAACTTAGTAAACCCCTAGAAACCACCAATCCAAAAGCTAAGAATGTCATCAGATAGCATCGTGGGGACATAGAAAAGATCCCCCCAATTTGCTTTAACTGCCTTGCTTGTGTGCCCACCAGCATATTTTGTTTTTCTCTGCATTATAACTTTCTTTGTTCTGTAAAACTATGAAACTTCATGAAACTGCGTCCACACTGGAATAAGGGGGTGACCTAAATTTGTCTTCCTGGACCATGATCACTCTATATGGCTCCAGAATAAATCACCCTTAGTCCCTTAAGGTGAGAGCTGTGTTTCTTCATTTACAGTCTCTGAGGAGCACTTCGCATTCAAACTTTCCAAGAAAGGGAGGGGGCACACCAGAGGGAAGCAGGGACCAACCTCTTCAGCCTTGGAATGTTGAGTATCTTTGTCTCCTGTATGAAGTCATGTGACTACAAGGTCCAATGTCTTTGTCTCTGTTATGTCTAATAATAAGATGTTATGAAGCAATGGTCTTCACCATGGAAAAGAAGTGGGGAAGGATTCAGGACAGGAAGGGAGGGCAAAAAAAGGAAGTAGCAGGGATGGGGGGTGGGCAAAAATCTCAGGGAAGGCAAATCCAGACATCAAACATCAGACAAACTGCAGTTGTCCCAAGTTCACACCCTCCCTCGACTCAGAGGCACAGCATCTTTTCTGCAAAGCCCTGCTCTATGCTCCCTCCCTGAAGTAAATACAAATAGTCTGAAGGGCAAAACTTGGAGTCCAGACTCCAGTGAGAGGTTAGTGAGCCAGAGTAGTCATCAGCCCCTAATGGGAACGCCAAGAGCAGTACAGACATCCTGTCAAACAAGTCTGCACAAGGACTGGAGTTCTCAAATGGAAATCCAGAGAATCCAGGAGCCCTGTGCTGTCTGAGTCACACCAAAACCCAGAGTCCTCGAGCAAATGCAGAAATCCCAGAGCACACCAGGACAATCCTCACCAAACACAAGAGTCCTCTAGGTTTGGCACTGGGCTGGGGACAGGTGTGAAGGGGATTGAAGGCTTTTCTGAGTTATAAGAATCTGCCTCCCACAGGGCCTAATTAGACATTTAAAATGTAAATAATGGGGAATTTCTCACCCACTAAGAGGCTAATGGTCCAATTAATCACCAGGTCTTCCTGAAGGGACGATGTGAGCAGCTGAGACCTGACCCAGGGCTTCCAATAATCCACACTTCTCTAGACATTTCCTGTAACACAGACTTTACAACAAGGGAATGGAAGGGAGGGAATGAAGGGCTGCATTTGAACAAATATGCCTTACATGCATCTACATAAATTCTCAAACAATAATAAAAGAGATTAAAAAGAAAACACCTGGGGTTGGCGATTTGGCTCATTGGTACAGCGCTTTCCTAACAAGCACAAGGTCCTGTGTTCAATCCCCAGCACGGAAAATAAAAAAAAAAAAAAGAAAACACTTCATTCAAGGCCCATTGCCTCCTTTTCTCAGCATTTTGCTCCAGGCTGGTGAGATGCTCAGCAGGTCAAGGCCCTTGCTGCCAGGCCTGAGGACTTGAGGTCCACACATGTGCAGTGGCAATTTCAAACACACACACACACACACACACACACACACACACACACACACTAATTAATTAATTAACTAATTAATTAACTAACTAATTAAGCAAAGCAAATTACCATTTCTTAATAAATAAAATATTATAAAGCTGTCACTTGCATGAAAGGTCTGCATTATTAGATGACCCCTGACCCGTTCTCTCTCAGGCTCACCAAAGAGAGGATGATGTGGGACTACCACCAATCTGTGCTTAGCACCTGAAAGTATCCTGAGTGTATCTGTCTGAGGAATGAAAGGCACCCTGGGCATGCAAAACACCACACAGGTCCAAGACAGAAGGGAGCCTCAGTGCACGTATGAAAACCAAAGTTCAGATGAGTTCACGAGAAACCATGAAATAACATACAGCCCGAATTGTCAAACCTGAGCTTTCCCAGAATAAAATTTTCCTGATTCTACCTAGCGTTTCCCCAGGGGACCAGCAACCGCTTCTTGTCTTATTCTCATTGTTTCTACTCTATTTCGATTTTGTTTATTAATAATTTTAAAAAATCCTGACTATTGGAGAAACACCCGTTTATCAAACAGGAAGAAACAGGTGTCTCTTGTTAAACAAGATGGTTTTAATCTTTCTTGGTACTTTTAGCCCTATTTGGGGAAGTTTTGCTGTTTTGTTTTTGTTTTTGTTTTTGTTTTCAACTTAATGCACACTGTCACATCATTGAACAAAACTTGGGGGGAAATGCTTCCTTTTTGGAGTTGGGCCTTGAGAAGCCCTAAAGAGTTAGGCAGAGGACACTCTGGCTGTCGTCTCCTTTGTTCTGAGAGGAAAGAAGGGAGCTCTCTGTGGTGATTACAAATACCTGTTTCTCTTTTATCTACTTGTCCCCAGATCCACTCTCCCTGCCTTCCATGCCAATATCCTGCTCTGGAATTAAATAAATGAATACATACGTGTGTGTGGTTGCATAAGCATGGGAGGTCAGAGGTCAACCTTAGCTGTCCTCCTCAGTCTCACGCTCAACTCCCTTCAGTGGTCCAGTTGACACACCTGGGAAGAGGAGACTGTAGCTGCTTTTTTTCTAATACTAATTGGGTTCCCCAAATTAGTTTGCAGGAGAAAGTCTGCACGTAGCTTCTGGGAACCTGCCCGCAGTTAATTCTGATTGGTGAATAAAGATGCTAGCCGCGGATAGCTGGGAAGCAGAGAGAGAGAGAGAGAGAGAGAGAGAGAGAAAGAGAGAGAGAGAGAGAGAGATGGGATTTAGGGTTCCCGGGCTTGGGTCCTCGAGCTAGCAGGACAGAGAGGTCCCCATGCCTTAGGGGAGTGTGGAGGAGGGGAGACAGAGGCAGCCATGGAAAGGAAATAACATGCAGAAGGGCAGAGCTCCCTTATAAAAGGGCTAAGAGATCATGGCCCAGAGGGCTGCTCCTTGGAGTCAAGAAGAGCCAAGATGAAGCATAGAAATTAGTAAATAGTAACTTGGACTTATTGCTGGGAGGTGGATTCTAACAGCATGGAGGGTAGGCAGCTGCCCAGCTATGGGCTTCTTTAGATATAGAGGTTGGACGTGTTTCTTTCATTTGGGAACAGAAACCATTGAGGTGAGTAACCCCGCGTCGGGATTTATTAAACATTTTTTTTTTTACCTCAGGGGACCTCAGCTGAGGATTTGCCTCCATTGCATTTGCTTGTGGACAGATCTGTGAGGCATCTTTTGGAATAATGATTGGTGTGTGTGAAGAGTTAAATTTCAAAAAGTTAGTCTCAAACAAAGTCCAGACACGCCTGAGAGAATTTGAGATAGGGCTCACCAGCCTGACTATCAGCTCCCAAGAACACTGGCCATCTGGAGCCACCCCCTCCCCTTTCTTCACTCCCTGAGGATGGGTCATCCCCCTGCTGCAGTGAGATGAGTTGCCCGGCCCACATTGCTGAGATGCCAGATTACACGTATGCTTTGTTGATGTAACTCCGTGCCAAAAGTAACTGTGCACCCTTTGTATTAGCCAATTATGTGTATCCACACGAAACCTCTGGTTTTCCCTATATAAGCTCCTGCCTAGAGAGGCTCGGGGCTTGACTCAATCTCCTGTGTGGGATACGTGTCAGCCCGAGATCTCGTAAATAAAACTGCCTATTGCTGATTACATCAAGACCGGCTACTCGTGTTTCCTGGGGGTAACCCTACCTGTGAAAGGAGCAAGAGTCTCCCCAAGTTTGGGGGTCTTTCATGTGGAGGCCCACTGTGGATGGCGCCACCTCTGGGTGGGTGGTCCTGCTTACAGAAGAAAGCACGTTGACCAAGCAATAATCAACAAGCCAGTAAGCGGTTTTTCCTCCACGGCCTCTGCTTCAACTGCTGCCTTCAAGTCTCTGCCTTCGGTTCCTGCCCTGACTTTCTTCCTGATGGGCACTGATCAAGCTGAAGTCAACCCTTTCCTCCCTGAGATAGTTCACACAGTATTTCATCAGAGCAAAGAGAAGTAACTGAGACAAGTCCACCCTGCCTTGCTTTGTTTTCTTGCAACAAAGTCTCACACTTACACCCCAAACATACCAGTCGAGCTGGTGGACCAAAGAACTTCGGGGATGTATCTGTCCACCTCTCTGGTACCAGGATTCCAGGCCACTATGTATGACTTTTATTTTTTAACGTGGGTTCTAGGGACCGAACTCAGAGCCTCATACTTTCGTGGCAAACACTTTACTGGCTAAGCCAGCTCCTTAGCCCGAGAACTCCACCTCAGGACCTTTGAAAGCCATTCCTCTGTCAGACCACAATCTCTCTGTAAGGTGCACGTTCCTTCCATGACAATGCCATGTGGGTTAAATTTCTAATCAGAAGACAGGAAGCCACGTGAGCTATGTAGGATTTTGCTTTGTTTCTCAATAGGGCGGCATTTTGCATTTGTAAAATGTGAAGTTTCTGGAAGAAACCTCATCTGCCTTATGCTGCACAAAAAAAGGAAATACCTTAAGTCCATGAAGTATAACTTAACACCCACAGTAATCATGAAGAAGGCAGAGGTGGATATCATCTGTGTTCTGTGGTCCTGAGAAAGGTCAGATATTTAGGTGATAGTTATCAAACATTTAACGGGGAGAGGGGTGATAAAAGAATGTAACTTTAAAATTATATTGACTTCACTCTTCTTTGGGCAGAAACATTTTAAATAATATTCCATTGTCCTTCCTGGTGTGTGTGTTTTAATTGTTGTATCACATTCACCTCCTGGGACATTGGTCCTTATTTGAGTGTGTGGTTGCTAATTGCTAAGGAGGGCCTGGGGAGGGGCTGGAAAAGTGAGGTTACCATAGGACAGAAGGTGAGTTCAATTGAGGCTGGCAGTAATTCTGGCCTGAGAAGGGCAAACACAATAAATATATCTGCTGGGAATGTGTCTGGTCACAGAAATATAAAACCAATCAGTGTCCCCTAATCCCAAGGGTGTGATTGACTTGGGAAGATACACCAAAGCACACACAGCATCAGTTCACCAGCCCAGCCATCCCACAGGACTCTCGGCTCATCCATCTTTCTCGTCTTACTGACCTCAGTGATTGGCTATAATGTAGTCACAAGATGGCGGCTGCATCCCCAGAGAACACATCAGAGTCCTCCACAGCAGAACTCCAACCCTGGATGGGAGGAAGAGGAAGAGAGATGAAACTGTCTTGGATAGCTCCCTATTTGTGATGGGCAGAAAAAAGTCTTTCCTCAGAAGATTTTTGGTGTGTCTCAGTGAGTCTTCTGATGCACCTCAACACCAGTGACATGCACAGGACAAAGATAGCATGACTGATTCAAGCTAATCAGGATGCCCTCCATGGATTAAAGGATAGAAAGTCAGTTATACTAATATCCAAATGAAACTGGCTATTTGCAGTGAGAATTTTGGTGTATTTAAAACATAGAAATATTATAAGAGTATGTTTTGTTTTAACCCAGGCTGTGGGGTATGGGGTTGCTTCCGATTGTCAACAGTGGCTGACTATGATTTGCCTCGTGCTCTGGCAGGGGCGTGACTTTGCCAGCAGCAGATAGATTTTCCAAGTGTGTAACATTTGGGATGCTGGAGACTTTTCAGAGAACATATAAATGCTAGAGCCCCAGAGGTGGGCTGCTGTTGGTTGCAGTTTGTTAAATAGTCACGCCCAAAGAAGAAACTAAACATCCTGACAATGAAGATCAAACTTGCCCCCCAAGGAACTCGATGCCCCTAATCAACAGGAGGTCGTCTAATGGTGATAGAACCCCTTTCCCTCTCTCCTCTTTTCTCTCCTATCTAGTGTTAGGGGGTTGAATGTGAAAGAAAGGAGAACCTACAAAGTAGCAAAAGGACAGCTACAGCTATTGAATGAAGGTCCATCATCAGCCACAAAGTATAAGGCGTGTATATCAGGTAACAACAGAACAATTTTAGGAAACAGGCCAGTTGGATTCCACTGTGATTTAAATGGAATTTTGCAGCTCGGCAAAGAGGTACCTTCCCTTTCCACTCATTTGGGGACATGTTACAATTCAAGGGGATATCCTTGTTTGTTCCATATGTCTCACTCTCTCTCGTTCCTCACACTCTGGTGTCTGAAGTGGAAATTTCTGGTTGTCCTGTGATGCAGACTCATGTGGGGTTTCGTTAAGGCGAGTCACGTGATATTGGGAGAGATTACGAGTATGACTCAGTAGACACTGAATGGGTGCTTGCATTGTTTGCCCTGCAATCCCTCCTTGGTCTTGATTCTCACTGACCTTCACTTTTTGAGGTGTGTCAAAGAACTCCTGGTATTCCAGCTGTTTCTCGTCACTCCAGCTGACTAGTGCCAGTTTGGTGGAGGCCTGACTTTTTCTGCAAGATTGTGCTACCAGTGATGATTTTTGTTTGGTGACATTATTTTTTCTACTGGACTATTAGTATACCGACACTACAGGACTGGACTGCCAGTGTCCTGACAGCTCAGATAGGATTTGCCCCAAAGAACTAGTTCTAAACAGGTCCACATCCACTTGCCCTATTTATCTTCTTTTCTCCCCTACCTTTGGACAGTGGGCTAGAAGGGGGCTCCAAACATTTGAGAACCCTTTTTAAAGTAGGTTTGAAAAAAATCAAAGTCTACGTGTATCCCCATATAATAAAGCGGTGTCAGACTCGGTTCCATTACAACTTCTTTTCCCTTGCATCTGTTTTTGCAACTATCTCCTCTTTAAAGAAAGTGCTCTGGAGGTTTTCGGAGGAAAATTCGTTCCATGCATGGATGTTTAATAACATGATTTCCCATTTATGTGTATGCATATATGGATATGTGCTATGTGTGTTTTGTTCATGTGTGTGACATGCAGACCTTGTTTTTGACCCAGGGTCTCTCTGTGGCCTGAATCTCACAAGTATAGGCCAGAAGTGCTGGCAATAAATCCCAGGAATTCTCCAATTCTTTGTACAAGAACTTATATCCATGCTTAGTTTTTTACCTTGTGTCCAGTTCCTCAGGCTCCACCCCAAGCTGTCTCCCTAATCCCAAGCCGTGTGTTTGAAAAGGAAACATTAAGTAACAATTAGGACTAATGGCCTTACGAGAGTGATTCAAGCACCATAAGGGGATTACACACAAAGAGTGGGAATTTGGAGCATTGAGATGAGATTGTTAAAAAGTAACCCAGAGCCTATTAGGGAAAGCTGAAATCTGTGTTTCACTAACTCAAGACATGAATCAACAGAAACCCAAGCTTGTGTCAGCTTATTTCCTATGAAACTGCATAAGCTTGTTTCTTATTTAAGAGGCATAATCCCTTTTCCCTCTGACGCTGTCCCTACTATGCCAAATGAAGTGGGGAACAGCTCCCTACAGCTGTGGGTTTGTGTGTGGACCAGGACCAGATTGTCTCTCATCCCTGTCCCACCCCAATGTCATATTGGCACTTCCAATTGACCAGGTGACAGCAATGGCTGGCTATCATTTCTGAAGATAAGCAGGAATGTGCAAGGTCACAGAGCAGATTGCATTGATTTTCATCCTGAAATTGGGAAGATAACGTTCCCATTTCCTATTTCGTTAGATGGGAAAGCCTTGTCCATACCAGGCCCTATTAGAGATGTGTCCCTCTTTGGACAATAGAACAAGAGTTGCACTAAGACCAGTATTATCTTGAAAAACGTTTACATGAGACTGGTCTCCATGGCAAGTGGTGTGTGTGTGTGTTTTTGTGTGTGTTCGTGTGTGTCTGTGTGTTTGTGTGTGTGTGTGTGTGTGTGTGCGTGTGTGTACACTCGTGACTTGTGTATGTGCATGCATGTAGAGGTCAGAGGACAATTTTGGGTGTCATTCCTCTTTTAGATAGTTTTCCTTAGTCAGGGGAGACACATACATGTTACAACACATATGTAGAGATCAAGGGACCTGTTGTAGGATTCAGTCCCATCTTCCACCTTGTGAGTCTTGGGGATAGAACTCAGATCCTCAGGGTTGGTGGCAAGTGCCCTTGCATGCTGAGCTATCTTGCCAGTGCCTGTCTTGGTTTTTGAGGTAGGCTTTTCTCACTGGGATCTAGGAACTAATGCCTGTGATGGTTTGGGTGCGTGCATGCCTGTGTGACTGCATGTGTGTGTGCGTGTATGTTCAGCCCAGGGAGTGATGGCAGCTTTATAGGGTATGGCCCTGTTAGAGTGGATGTGGTCAAGTTGGAGTGAGTGTCTTACTGTGGGTGTGGGCTTTAAGACCCTCATCCTAGCTACCTGAACGGCAGTATTTTCCTAGCAGCCTTCAGATGAAGATGTAGAACTCTCAGCTCCTCCTGTACTGTGCCTTCCTGGATGCTGCCATGTTCCCACCTTGATGGTAATTAACTGAACCTCTGAACCTGTAAGCTAACCCCAATTAAATGTTGTCTTTATAAGAGTTACCTTGGATATGATATCCGTTAATAGGAGTATAACCCTAAGTAAAACATTGACTATGGGGTGGCCAGTGAACTTCAGAGATCCCCAGGTCTCTGTCTCCCTGATTCTGGGGTCAGAGTGCATGCTACCTCTTTAGACTTGTAAGTTGGCTATGGGGATCTAAGCTCAGGTCCCCATGCATGTACAGCAAGCAGTTTACCTGCTGACCCATATCCTTTAGCTAACAAATGGGTTTAAAAGGAGTTAGAGGTAGATCCCAGGTGCCTGACATCAGGGAAGCTGAGCTCTGGTGTACACAAGGGCAGCTATTGCAAGGTGAGGGTCATGGTACAGGGGCATTAGGGCCAAGGAGACATAACAGGGACATGCTTGGGACTTACATTGCCTTTGCTGCCTCCACACAGAAGCCTGATGATGCCGGTGCAAGCTGGAGGAGAGCCATCTCTATCGGGAGAGGTTGCTGTGATCTAAATGTCTCCCCTACCACACCCCTATGAAGATGTCACCAAAGATTACATCCTTGGGAAGCAGCACTTTGGAGGGTGTGACTTCAGTCATAAAGACGGACTCCTCCTCTGTGTTATTGGTGCACTTATGTTTAAAAAGAACCCCCAGAGAGCTTGCTGGACCTTCTCAGCCCAGGAAAATATAGGCTAACGCACCATCTACAAGCCAGGAAGCAGGCTTCAGTACATTTGCCAGGTCTCTGATCTTGGACTTGAAGCCTGTTTATCAGCCATCCAGTCTCTGAGACTGGAGTTACAGCAAGCTGGCTGGTTCCTGGGTGAGGAGGGATCAGCCAGGAGAGGGGTGAACATACAATGTGCTTCTCGATTTCTAGTGAGAACAGAATGCAGATGAATGCTTCAAGGCTAAGCAATATGAGTGGCACGGCTTGGTCAATCTCGGGCCCAAAATATAAAACAAACAAGAAAAATAAATTGTATGAGAGAGTTGGCAGACGTGATCACTAATCTTGGTTGCTGACTTGAGTGGCTCTGAATTCAATTAAAATGCACGCATCTGGGCACTCTTGTGAGGGATTTTCTTGATCAGGTTATTTGAATCAGGAAGATTTGCCCTAAGTGTAGGTGGGACCTTCTGCTGGCAACCCAGATTTAAGAATGTGAAAGAAGGAGGCTTTGATTTTTGTCTACCTGCTTTCACTCTCACTGGCAAGTTAATCTCACCTGTGGCTGCTGAATTCCTTTGGTAATATTCGAACCACCTTCTCTGATATCTCATTGTAGATTGAAGATCAATGCCTCCAGGAAACTCACATGCCTTCAGCACCACGTTAAGATGGCAGAGGCATCAAGCATCATAGACTGAGCAGCCAATGGTGTTCTCAGTACCCTTGAATGAGACAGCCATTGTTAGATTATCCAGACATTGTTCTGTAAGCCAAATTACCTTTTATGTGTTTGGTGGTTTCCTATAGGAGTGGGCCACCATAGACTGTTGTGTTTGAATGCTTGACCCATAAGGAGTGATACTATTAGGAGGTGTGGCCTTGTTGGAATAGGTGTGACCTTTTTGGAGTAGGTGTGGCCTTTTTGGAGTAGGTGTGGCCTTTTTGAAGAGGGTGTGGCCTTGTTGGAGTAGGTGTGGCATTGTTGGTGTGGCTGTTGCATTGTTGGATTGGTGTGGCCTTGTTGGAGTAGGTGTGACATTTTTGGAGGACGTGTGCCACTGTGGTGGCTTTGCTTTGAGATTTGTATATACTCAAACTATGCTCAGTGGTACAGACAATCCCTTTCTGCTGCCTGTGCATCAAGAACCTTGGGGTCCTCCAGCACCAAGTCTGCCTGGATGCTCCCATGATTCCTGCCATGATGATAATGGACTGAACCTCTGAAACTGTAAGCCAGCTGCAGTGGAATCTTGTCCTTTATAAGAGTTACCTTGGCTGCTGCGTCTGCAGCCATGAGCATGCTCAGGCTACAGAAGAGTCTTGCCTCTAGTGTCCTCCACTGTGCTAAAAAGAAGGTCCAGTTGGACCCCAATGATGGGGTCCCCAATGCCAACTCCCGTCAGCTGATCAGGAAGCTGATTGAAGATGGCCTGATCATCTGGAAGCCTGTAACTGTCCATTCTCAGACTCGCTGACAGAAACACACCTTGAAGGGCAGGCATATGGTCATAGGGAAGAGAAAGGGCACTGCCAACACTTGGTTGCCTGAGAGGGTGACCTGGATGAGAAGGATGAGCATCCTGCACCGGCTTCTCAGGAGATACTGCGAATCTAAGAAGATTGACCGCCATATGTGTCATAGCCTGTACCTGAAGGTCAAAAGGAATGTATCCAAAAACCAATGGATTCTTATGGAGCAGACCCACAAACCAAAGGCAGACGAGGCCCGCAAGAAACTACTGGCTGACCAGGGTGATGTTCGAAGTTCTAAGTCCAAGGACACACAAAAACTTGTGAGAGGAGCACCTCTAGGTCAAGAAGGGGAAGATAATCAAGACTCTGTCCAAGGCGGAGGAGACCAAGAAATAAATGTTCCTTCTCGTCTGTGCATAGTGACCTCACTGTGGCCTCACATGATCAGTCATTAAAATAAAACAAGCCTTAAAATAAAAAAGAGATACCTTGGCTATGGTGTCTGTACACAGCAATGGAAATCTAACTAAGACAATGTGGATTCATTCTGCCATTTCTGTTTCTCTGGAAACCCTAATACAATAGCGCTCTAGAGAGAGGAACAAGTACCCAAAGGACAACATACATTCCAGTTTACTTTTCTGGTGAATATGAAGTTGTTGTGGTTTTAAAAAATAAATACAAACTTGTTAGTTTTGTGTTTGTTTGTTTTGGGGTGTTGTTGTTGCTTCTGCTGTTGTCGTCGTTGTTGTTTTTGTTGTTGTTTTTAAAGAAGAAACATATTAAGCCTCTTCATCCCTGACAGGCTGGCAAACCCCCGAGCCCACTTCAGCTAACGTGATTATGGCATTAGGAATGTGTGTACAAAAAAGCATAAAGTTATCCCTGTCAAGTTCAGATGAGAGACAACATCGGCCATGTGGGCAAGCCTAGAGCCTCAACCATTTAACGCAGACAAATCAGGACACACAGTCAGCAGCCTGAGGAGCCAAAAGAGACCAGTGCCTGCGTGTTGTGTTTTTATTTTCTTTTATGAATTTTTGCAACCACCCTGCTCATTAATCGTGTTCATAATGTTAACTTTCTCACTTTTTTGTTGGCTCATCAAATATTTCCTTACTGAACTGTCAGCTCACCCCCCCATCTCCATTGTAATGACTTTCAAGTTAAGTTCTTCTGGACCACAGGGGTTTTTAGAACTCTATGATGACAGAAACATGGGGAAAAGAACCTCTTTCATTTTATTTGAAGAAGGACGTAGTCATTCACCTGCCGCCTTCCCCCAGTGCTGACTATTCCCAAGCTCAGTGCTGAGACCTCTGCCTCATGGGCACCATCATATCCATGAGATGAACACTTCCAAACCGGGAGGCATTATACTGACATGACCATACGGTCCTCCCTCACCTACAGCCACCGGGTTCCAAACTCCTGGTGTCCCTCCTCCCCTTAAAAGAGAGCTGTTGGGATACATGCTCAGCATCACACATATTCCAAAGCTCATTTCTTTTAAAAATCAGATGTGTTTATATTATCAAATGTGTGAATGTTCTGGCTACACGGAACTGTGTGCACCACGTGCCTGCCTGATGTCTGAAGAGGCCAAGAGAGGGCATTAGATCTCCTGAAACTGGGTAAAAGTTCAACTGTGAGCCATCATATGGATGCTGGGAATAGAACCTGGGTCCTCTGCAAGAGTAACACGTGTTCTTCATGGCTGAGCGGTCTCTCTAAGCCTCAGAATCTGTGCCCTGTCCCTGGAGATGCTTTGCTACTCTACAAAATCACATGGGAGACTTGGTGCCCATCCTCGAGAATAGACTTCACCCTATCAATGAAGAGGATGCCATGGCTGGTGGTATTGTAGACACTAGGAGACTCTGAGGGAAAGTGCCTTGTATAGGGGAGTCCTGTGAGAACCAAGAAAGGAAGAACACCCTGGACTGGATAGAGATTGGGTTGGGCCACTGCAGAAGATAAAAGAGTGATGGTGCCAAGGACATTTGAGCTATCCCATGAACTATCCAGTCTGGGTCTTAGTTAGGTTTCCACTGTTGAGAAGAGACACCATGACCAAGGACAACATGTAATCAGGGCTGGCTTACAGGTTTAGAGGGTCAGTCTATGATCATCAAGGCAGAGGGCTTGGCAGTGTGCAGACAGACATGGTGCTGGAGAAGGAGCTGAGAGATCTACATCTTCATCTAAAAGAAGCCAGGAGCAGAGTGTCTCCCACGTGGCTGGGCGAAGGATTTCAAGAACTCACCCCCACAGGGAGACCCCTTCTCCAAGAAGTCCAACCTCCTAATAGTGCCATTTCCTATGCAGTGCACATTCAAACCACCACAGGGTCTCTTCACATATATGATAACTGCACCTTTGTTTTAAAGTCTTGCTTAAAGACTCATGATGTTTGCGTGAAGAACATTCGTTGGGTCTGGGTGGCTCCAAAACCCCAAGAACATGAAGTCCTGTATCACCCTGAAGTATGGAATTGTCATGTGTGCACAGCCCCTCCCATCCTCTGCAATATCATAATGTTAAGTGTGTGCAGCTCCAGTGTGCAGCCTGTCAGTGCCCATATGTGTGAATTCTTGAGCCGCACACTCAACAGAATCAGGCTTCTGCCTTATGTACTTTTGTTTATGGCTCTGACCTCTGGCCTAGACTGATGGGCAAGTAGTTGCGGGAAGGAAGATAGCTGGGTGCAGCCAAAGGCATGAAGGTATGCGATTTAATTACAGAGCAGAAGGAATCTGGCTGGTTTCTTCCTGTACCACATGAGAGAAGAAGTCACTCTGCGCAGCCAATTGAAAAAAAAAAAGCACAGAGAAAAGGCACATAGGATGCTTGTTTTACCTATACTAGATCATGAGCCCCGAGAAGGTTTAAATATCCATATGTACAGAGGAATCATTGCTTTTTGGTGCAGATATGCCGTCCTTTTTAAGCACCCAGGTCAAAATCAGGCAGATCTGGGTGTTTGGTGTGAGAACACCTCTCTTCCTGTGGAGTTCCCCTCATGACCACTAAGGTGGCCACATGATCCCAAGTTCACCACCATTCTGCTCAGCCCCATAACAGCTGAAGAAGAGCACATGGTTTGGGGAGATGTGATGGGCAGATACTAGACCATCTCCTATGCACGGCAGAGAGCAGCGTGGAAAGGACTGGAGAAGACGTTTGCTGCCCCAGGCCTTTTCTCACAGAAACAGCTGACAAACCGCCCCACAATGTTCCAGTTATGGATGTTTCCTTCAATAACAGAGAGTTTAAAATAGCACCCTTGCCTCCCCTTCCCTCCCCCAAGTGATGGGCGGTGGGCCCACGGGCCACCAGGCTTCCTACAGGAGAAGCCTCTCTGCTTCCCTCAGAGCAGTTCTACAATAAAATAAATAGCATGTGCTCATTATTCAAATGAGGCTTAATTAATGCAGAACTCGCCCCCAAACTTTCCAAGAGACCCATGATAATGAGCTCCACGGGGACTGAGCCTGAAACAGCTTTGCAACTGTCAAGATGAAGGGACCCTGCCTGCTCCCTCTCCCACCACCCCAGAGGTGGTGGGAGGGACTGGAGGAAGGTTTTCCTTGTGCACCCCAGAAGAGAACTCAACTTATACAGAAGTTTTTCTCCGTGCACAGTGCAAGTCAAGTCTTAGATATCTTGATGGTCACTCTTGCTTTGGGATGAATGGTTGGGGGTGGAGATTTGCAGCAGTGTCTCTGAGGATGTCTTAAAGCGTCAGACATACCGAGAGTGAATCTCTCTCTGCCCTGCCCTTTGCTGTGTGGACCTGAACAAAGACATCTCTGAACTTCAGTTCCTTCTTGCCCGGAGACTGGATGAGGACCTCTTAACTGTAGGCTTGGGACAAAGACTGTATAGTATCCTATACCTGCAGGTGACTCAGAGAGCACCTGTAGAGACACGAGCCTGCAGCCACCCACGCGCAGCTCCAGTGTGGATTGTTCTTCTCAGGAAAAGAAATGCTTACTTTTCATTGATCCACCTAATGCCTTTGTGTGGCTAATCAGCCTGAACTGCATCCTATTGTGTGTCTGCAGTTAGATCTAACTGTTGATCTAATTACCCAGGTCTAGAATTAGACTCTCACCCGGAGCTGGGAGAACTGCTTCCACCATCTCCTCCTTCTAATGGAAACACTTCTGAGACTGAGAGCGTCCTTCCTGATGCCTCAAAGTTGCCTTGAGCTAAAATGGCAGGTAGCAAAGAAAATCTTATTCCCCCCCCAGCCGTAACTAATTACGGGATGTCATCACAGCCCGGTTAGTATTTACCCAACAATGTGCTGATTCCTGATCCAGTCAAAAGCTTAACTGCCATTTAAATGGAGCACGATACTTAAATCTTAATTTCATTACATGCTGGTAAATCTTACAATTATAAATCCAAAGTATCACTCGGAATACATTTGCATACGTAAAGGAATTGTCCTTGTTTCTGTTCCACGGCACACATGGCTGTTGGTTTGATTTTCAAACCAGAGCTGAATATCCTTTTATGGAGAGAGAGATGACGGGGTTTTTCCCTGCACCGAAGACTGCTTGGAGAGGGAGAGAAACACATCCACACCATAAAAGGGCATCTGGGCAAGCACAAGTGCCCCGCCTGTCACCTGTGAGATGTGAGCCACCTACGTGTGGGTTACTGATGCTCTCACATTTCTGCTAACAAGTCAGTCGATACAACAAAAGCCACTTCAGAATTCCCAGACATTCAACACTGATTGTCACAGAAGGGGCAGTGGAGACTGTCAGCCTCTGCAGGACTCTCAGGCTGCCAGGGCCTCGATGCCTATATTCTGGCTGTTATATCTCTAGGGCAATGTTCTCCCAGAGGAATAGAGGGTTTGCGGGCTCATCAGCACACGTGTGTGCACATGCGCAGAAAAGAACCTTCTCGGCAGCTGGGAGTCCTGCACCAGTGGAAGGGGAAGTCTCTGGTCCTGCCAAGACTGAACTCCCCAGTGAATGGGATTGTTGGGAAAGGGTAGAATGTGGGGGTGCATCAGGAGAGGAACACCCCTATGGAAGGGGAGTGGGAGGTGCAAGGGAGATGTTAGCCTGGAAACCAGGAAAGGGAATAACATTTGAAATGTAAATAAGAAATACCCAATTTAATAAAGATGGAAAAAAAAACACTCCTTCTGGAAGAGGAGAATGTATGATTTCTTTTCAGGATCTGTGGGAAGACTTTGGACACCTGGGCAAATGTGGAATGACCTATAGATCTTTGGAAACATTTGGATAGTTCCAGAAACTCCTGGAAAAGTGGAAGATCCAAGATCTCTATGGCAAGAGAGGAAGGTTTATGTGAACCTGGAATGTGTGGGGAAATTACCTGTCCAAGTTTGTCAGTAGAAGAGTCAGCAGAAGGAGGCCCAGGCACAGTGTGATCTTCTTTGAATCTTTCACTGTTTTCTCCAGTACTGTGTTTTGTGGATGATGCAGGCTCTCTGGCTACCAACTCGTCACAGTCCACATGTTCTTCAAACCCAGTAGACATAACCAGCCCTTTTTTTTCACCTTCCCAAAAATGGGGAATAAAGATGAGGCCACTCTTTTTCTAGTAGCAGGATGTAAGCAGATGTGCTGGTATCCCTGGTCCTCAGCATCGAGATGTATTAAAAAATTAAAACACTTGTTTTATGTGTTCCCACAACACCTGGTATTTACAATAGGTGTCAAAGAATACAGACTCACCCCTACTTAAATCTTCTTTACTTGTATTAATACGCAGTCCGTGGAATCTTATATTTCCAATTACTCATTCCCATCTGCGCTAGCTTGCTGTCTCTCATATATTTACTTCAGATATGAAAATATATTGCTATTATTTCATGTTACAGAGAAATCATGACTGAAAATGTTAATTTTAGTCCTGTTTTAATTACCCTGTCCCTCATGCACTGAGTTCTGTGTATGGATATGAATTTCTGACTCATTATTTCGTCTCCTTAAATGATTCTTCTGTAACATTCTTTTTCAAAGTCTACTTTTTAACTTTTAATTATCTCTGTGTGTGTCCATGTATGTGTGTGTGTGTGTGTGTGTGTGTGTGTGTGTCTGTGTGTGTCTCTGTGTACACATATGAGCACGATGTCCAAGAAAGCCAGTAGGGGGCGGTAGATCCCCTGGAGCTGAAATAACAAGTGGTTGTGTGTCACAGGACACGGGAGCCTGAATCCAAACACAGATCTTCTGTAAAAGCAGTTTGCATTCTTAATTACTATGTCGTCTCTGTGGCACCCTTTTAACATTTCTTCAATTAGTCCAGTTGGTTAGCAATTCCACTAGATGTTGTCTGGGAAAAAACAAAACTTTTTAAAAGTTTTATCTGTAATAGGCACTTGTTTTCTTCTGAGCACAGAACTGGAACGTTAGAGTTATTTATTTCGGAAGTGACCTTGTGCGTCCTTCCTGTTTTGCAGTGGGCGTGATTTCCAGTCTAACCACACCTGTACCTTCTATTTTTATTCTCTGTTATTTACTTGTTTTATTTTTCATTCTTTCAAGCTTTTCCACTACCAAGTTCTTCATTATATTAATATATGATCATATTAATTATGTATCTCTCACAGCTCAGCTTTTAACTCTCATGAGCACTGAACCTGTGTCTGGCTGTACTCTGTGTTCAGCACCTGGGAAAGCTCCCGGGTCTCAGCCACATTAAGTGTTTGTTAAACAAAGAGGCTTTTTATTCTTATTTTACAGATGAGATGCCTCAGGCAGGGAAAGGTTATGGTAACGGAACACACTGGGATTCCTAATGTGGTTTCTGAGAGACTTAATGAGTTGAAGACAGAACAGGAGAGTCTAGGTTTCTTAGCGTTGTTCATACAAGGTCTTAGCCACAGAGGATAAAAGGTAACACGTTCAGTATGGCGAGAACAGCTCAGATTTAGGTCACTGCAACTCAGTGTGGATCCGCTCACATCAGCCCCTCCCTGGATGTGTGGCTTGCCTGGAAGAGTGTTAACACAATTGTACATTGAATCCTGTTCTGACATGCAAGCATAAATGTTGAGGACAAATAATCTTTCTATGATTATGGGTATAAAATTTTATTTTTCTTGTGTTTATTATATTATATATGCTTTCTGAACTCTGCTGCATACTATAGAGTAAATATATTTAGTGTGCATGAGAACTCCACATAAGAGGCTACAAAAATACCTCAGCTGTTAAAGGCTTGTGACCCAACCAAAATGTCAATGAAATTGAAATTAGTCACTGTATATTAGGTGTTTGTATTGAAATAGTCACATATTAGCACTTTGTAATTCTCTACATCATATCAGGTCTAATTATAATGATAGTGAATACATCCAATTACAAAATTCACCATTATAGCTAATACCTTATTTGAATTATTTAACTTGTGTTTTGGTTTCATCTTCATATTCTATACCAAAGGGAGCATAGTTAGTGCTCTCCTATAATCAAATAGCCACGTCGTCTGCGGTAATCTGGTATGTTAGTAAAATATCAAAATTGGTTTCTTTAGTTCATTTACTTTGGAGAGATCTAATCTCAGCAGAAATGCTGAAATGAAATATAAATAAAATAAACAAACTGAATAAAATATAAATCTTTATGAAAGATAAATGATACAGTAAAATAAGTTAAAATACACAGAAATAAATTACAAAATTTAAAATCAGATTACCCCCACCAAAACCAAGCTCACTGAAAATAAAGACCATGGACCCATTATATAAGTAAGTACCTGTGAGCACATGCTTGACAGCACTCTTAATTCTTTCTCTCCCTTTACATTAAGGGAGCAGAGGTAATGGTTTCCCCTATGTTCTCAGAATTATCCATGGTTCTGCTTAAGATGCAACAAAAAATCTAAAATGCCTGTTTATGGAAGATTCGTTTTTTTTTTCTTATTTGCATCCTTAATGTATCATAATCGATGAAATTCTACATGCCTAGTGAAGATGTGTTATATAAATAAATGATGAAGAAGATTCAATTTAAAATTATATTATGTTTATTAGAAGAATTTTTCCACTCAATTTCATAATCAATTTTATATAATATAGACTCTGTAATTCTTTTCCACAGATTCCACTCAGGATGTATCTTAGTACACCACGCTTATTCAAGTGTATTTTGTATCTATTTGTATCCACCTCCTCATGACAACACCCTCAATATATATTTCATATACTGGAAATGCCTATCCTGATAATTCCATTTATTAGGATGATACTATCAAGAAGATACAAGCTTCCTGTTTCTGGCTGCGCCCAGAGATGGCATAGTACAATAGAACATTGTACCTAAATTCGGTGGGGGAGAAAGCAGGACTCCCAGAATCATGGACAATTCTGAGAACTTAGGGGAAACCATGACCTCTGCTCACATTCCTGTGCTGAGGGGGAGATGCTTAGGCCCTATGGATACAGGAACATAGGAAGAGTAAGGGAGGGGATCCTTCCAGTATCTACCTGTGTCCAGAGATGAAAGCCTGTGGCCAGGAAAGGTAACCCAAATGAGAACACTGGCGTGACTAACATTTTGGCTCCAAGCAATCAGGCTGGAGGTCTCAGGATACAGGATACAAGAGCAGTCTGGAACAGGATACTTCCTGTTTCTGTCTACACCCATTGCTGATCTGGTCCTACATATCTCTCTACCCACATCTTGGTGGGAGAAAAGAAGTCTATAGGAACAGTGACAAAGAGTTTTACAAGATGGTCATGCCACTGTCACAGACAGCAAGACCATGAAACACCAGAGAAAACCTGATGACAAGAGTCAAGCACAGAAACCTAAGCAACAGAAACCAAACCGACTTGGCATCATCAGAGCTCCCTTATCCCAAGAAAGCAAATATTGTATATCCCAACAACCTGAAAAAGTAAGATATGGATTCAAAATCATTTTTCATGATGATGATAGAGGACATTGAGTAGGGAACAAATAAAACTCTTCAAGAAATACAGGACAACACAGGTAAAAACGTAGAAGCCCTTAAATGGGAAACACAAAATTCCTTCAAAAATTACAGGAAAACACAGTCAAACAGATGAAGGAATTTAAAAAATCTAGGATCAATACGTGGAAATAGAAGAAATAAAGAAAGCACAAAGAGAGACAACCCTAGAGGTGGAAAACCTAGGGAAGAAATCAGAAGTCATAGACAGAAGCATCAGAAAGAGAATACAAGAGATAAAGAAAAAACTCAGGGGCAGAGGATACTGTAGAAAACATTTACTCAACCATCAAAGAAAATGTAAAGCTCCAAAACCTCCTAATGGAAAACAACCAGGTAATCCAGGACACAAGGAGAAGATCAAACCAAAGGATAATGTGTATAAAAGAGAGCGAAGATTCCCATAAAGAAGGGCCAGTAAATGTCATCAAAAATTATAGGAGAAAACTTCCCTAACCTAAAGGGAGAAATGCCTATAATAATAAAAGAACCATACATTTCTCCAAATAGATTGGACCAAAAAGAAACTTCTCCCTTCACATAATAGTCTAAACACCAAATGCACAAAACAAAGAAAGAATACTAAAGGCATTAAGCGAAAAAGTCAGGTAACATATATAGGCATACCTATAAGTATTACAGCAGACTCCTCACCAGAGACCATGGAAATCAGATCCAGAGTGGATTTTATAAAACACTAAGAGAAAATAAATGCCATCCCAGGCTACTATCCCTGCAAAACTTTCAATCAGCGCAACTGGAGAAACCAAGATATTTTATGATAAACTAAATTTACGCAGTATATTTGCACAAATCCTGCCCTATTAAAGATAATAGATGAGAAACTCCAACAAAGGAGGGAAATTACACCCTATAAAAAGCAAGAAAGTAATCCTCTTGCAACAAACCCAAAAGAAGAGAGTCACACAAACTTACTTCCACCTCTACCAAAAAATAATAACAGAAAACTACAATAACTATTCCTTAATATCTCTTAGCATCAAAGCAAAATTCTCCAATAAAAAAGACATAGACTAATAGACCGCATACATAAATAAGAACTAGAATTTTGTTGCATTAAGGAAACACAGCTCAGTGACAAAGACAGATAGTATCTCAGAATAAAAGGCTGGAAAACAATTTTCCAAGAATATGGTCTGTAGAAACATCCTGGAGATTCCAGTATCTAATTCAACCAAAATTTATCAAAAAAAAAAGATAAGGACGGACACTTCATTTTCATCAGGGAAAAAAATCCACCAAGATCAACTCTCTATCCTGAATATCTGTACGCTACATCCAACGGCACCTAATTTTATAAAGTAAACTGTACTAAAGCTCAGGCTAACGAAATAGACGTGGGAGACTTCAAAAACCCACACTCAGCAATGGCCAGATCATGGAATGGGAAACTGGAGACACAGAGAAATTAACAGATTTTGAACCAAATGGATTTAAGAAATATCTATAGAATATTTCATCCTTGAACAAAAGAATACACCTTATTCTCAGGAACTCATGGCACATTCTCCAAAACTGATCATACAGTTGGTCATAAAAGAGGCATCAACAGATACAAAAGAGTGAAATAATCCCATGCATTTTCTCACACTACCATGACCTAAGGCTGGACTTCAATAACAAAAAAATGTCAGGAAGCCCAAATACACATGGACGTTGAACAATATTTTACTCAGTGATAACTTGGTAGAGGAAGAACTAAAGAAAAAAATTAAAAATGTTTTAGAGTTTAAGGAAAAGTAAGGCACATAAACTCAAATTTATGGGACACAATGACAGTATAGCGAAGAGGAAAACTCATAGCTCTGAGAGTATCCAAAGTGAAACTGGAGAGAGCATACATTAGCAGCTTGACAACAAATATAAAAGCTCAAAAACAAAAAGAAGCAGATACACCAAAGAGGAGCAGAGGGCAGGAAATAATCAAACTCAGGTCTGAAATCAACTAAGGAGAAACACAAAGAACTCGACAAAGAATCAATAAAACCAGGAGCTGGATCCAAGGGTAAATCAACATGGTACATAAACCTGAGCTAGAATAAGAAAAGGGCACAGAGAAAGTATCCAAATAACAAAATAAGAAATGATATGGAAACAAAACAACAGAATCTGCAGATATTCAAAACATCATCATACCATATTACTGAAATTTATATTCAAGAAAAGTAGAAATTCTGGATCAAATGATCAATTTTCTATACAGGGAGCAGTTACCAAAGTTAAGTCAGGGCCAGAAAAAAGATCTAAACTGTACCATGAATCCTAAAAATTTAGAAACAATTATTAAAAGGCTCCCAATTGGGAAAAGATCCCAGGACCAGATGATTTTAGTGGAAAATTCTATCCGCACTTCCTAGAACCAAATACCTCTATTGTCCAAAATATTCCACAAAATACAAACAGAGGAAACTACCCAATTCCATCGATGAAGCCACAGTTATGCTTATACCTAAAGCACACAAAGACCCAATAAAGAAATTGATCTTCAGACCAATTACCCTTATAAATATTGACAAAATTAGTCAATCAAATCATTGGAAACCAAATCCATGAACACATCAAAATTGTCATCCATCACGATCAAGGAGACTTCATAACAGGAATGCAAGGATAGTTCAATATGGAATTCCATCAACATATTCGACCAGATAATCAAATGAAAGAAAAAAATTACATTTTCATCTCACTAGATGCTGCGAAAGCATTTTACAAAATGAAACACTCCTTCATAGCCAAAGCCTTGCAATGATAGGAATTCAAGGCCCATACTCAACCATAGTAAAGTCATGGACAGCAAACCAGTAGCCAAAAATCAAACTAAATGAAGAGAATCTTGAAGCACTCCCTCTAAAATCAGGGCCTAGACAAGGCTATTCATTCTCTCCCTACTTATTCAATATAGTACTCAATGTGCTAGCCTGACCAATCAGACAACAAAAGGAGGACAAAGGGATACAAATATGAAAGGAAGAGGTCAATATATCACTATTTGCAGGTGATATGATAGTATACTTAAGAGACTCAATAATTTCCACCAGAGATCTACTGCAGTGATAAACAGCTTCAGCAAAGTCCTGGATATAGAATTAACTCAAACAGATCAGTAACCTTCCATGAATAAACCGACCGAGAAAGAAATTAGGGAAATGACACACTTCACAATAATCACAAATAACAAAAAATACCTCCGTGCAACTCAAACCAGGCAAGTGAAAGCACCTTATGATGAGAACTTAATGTCTCTAAAAGAAGAAAATTTGAGAAGATGGAAAGACCTTTCATGGTCATGGATTGGCAGTATTGATATAGTAAAAATGGCCCTTTGCCAAAATCAATCTACAGATTCAATGCAATCCCCAAGAAAATCTCAACAAAATTATTCATACAGTTAGAAGGAGAAATATGCAAGTTCATTTAGAATAAGAAAAAAACTAGGAAGTGAAAACTATTCTCAAAATAAAAGAAATTCTGGGGAAATCAACATCCCTAAGCTAAAGCTGAATACCCAGCAATAGTGATAAAAATTATATGGTATTGGTACAGAGACAGGCAAGTAAACACCTGTGTTGGTTCACGTAGATGGCAGCATGTAAATTAATGTAAATCCATCCATTCTTATCACGCTGTACGAAGCTGAAGTCCAAGCATATTAAGGGCATCGAGAAAAAAGAGATAAACACAAATCAATAGAAGAAAAAGTGGGGAAAAGCTTGAATACATCATAACAATGTAAAATTTCTTGAACAGAACACCAAACCACTGGCTTATGCTTTACAATGAAGAGTTGATAGATTGGACCTTGTCAAAATGCAAAGTGTCTGTAAGGCAAGGAACACTGTCATTATGACAAAATGGCAACTAATATCTTGAAAAAAGATCTTTGCCCTCCTATATCTGAAAGAGAACTAATATTCAATATGTACAAAGAACTCAAGAAGTTATACTCCAGAAAGTCAAATAACCCTGTTATAAATGGGGTACAGATCTAACAAATAATTTTCAGCAGAAGAATTTTGAATGGATGAGAAATACATAAATGATCAATGTCATTATTCATCAGGGTAATACAAATCAAAGGATACGCCAGGCAGAACGGCTAAGATCAAACATTCAGTTAACAGCAGATGCTGGTCACCATGTGGAGAAAGGGTAAGACTCCTCCATTATTGATGGGATTGAAACGAGGTACAATATTCCGGAAATTACTCTGGGCTTTCCTCAGAACACTGGACATAGTATATGCTGAGGACTTAGCTACCCCACTCCTGGGCATATTCCCAAATGATGCCCCAACACAGAACCAGGACACACGTTGTACTCTGTTTACAGCAGGTGTATTCATGATAGTCAGAAGCTAGGAAGAACCCAGATGATTTGACCACAGGAATGGGTACAGAAAATGTTGTTCATCTACGTAATGGAGAGCCCCTCAGTAATCAAATACCATGACATCGTGAAATTATAAGCAAATGAATGAAACTATAAAATACCATCCTGAATGAGGCGACCAAATCACACACACACTCACAAAAAAAAACAGAAATAAAACACACAAACACACACACACACATACACACACTACCCCAAAAGCTTGAATTACCCAACATACAATTCACACACCGCAACCAAATCACACACACACACAAAATACAAAAATAAAACACACAAACACACACACACACACACACACTAAATACCCCAAAAACTTGAATTACCCATCATACAATTCACACACCACAACCAAATAACACACACACAAAAACAAAAATAAAACACACAAACACACACACAAAATACAAAAATAAAACACACAAACACACACACACACACATACACACACACACACACACACACACACACACACACTACCCCAAACTTGAATTACCCAACTTACAATTCACATACCGCTTTAAGTTCAAGAAGAAAGATGAACCAAGTGAGGATGGTCTGTCTTAAGGGGAAAAAATATTCATAGGACATGATACGGAGATTAAGTTTAGAGCAGAGACTGAAGGAATAGCCATTCTGAGCCGGCACCACCTGGGGATTCAGCCCACATGCATGCAGCCCTCAAACCTAAACAACATTGCTGAGGCCAACAAGTGCATGCTCACAGGAGACTGATAGAGCTGTCCCCTGAGAGGCTCTCCCAGATCATGACAAACACCGAAGCTGATGCTTGCAGCCAACCATTGCACTGAGAACAGGGTCCCCTTTGGAGAAGAGAGAGAAAGTATTAAAGGAGCGGAAGTGCCTTGCAACCCAGGAAGGACAACAGGGGTCATAAACCAGATCTCCGCGGGACTAAAGCACTTCCTGAAGACTGCACATGGACAGACTGGTGTTTCCAGCTGCATATGTAGCAAAGCATGACCATGCTCTGCACCAATGGAAGGAGTCCTTGGTCGTGCCAAGGCTGGGCATTCCGGAAATAGAATGTCATGCTGGGAAGGCAGCAAGGGGATGTTTTTGCAGAGGGGGAAACACATTTGAACAAAACAGGGCAGAGGAAGTGGATAGGGAGAGGGGGCTTATGGATGGAGGCCACACACATACAGCTTTTATATTTTTCTATGCCTTTAACAGCTCAATGGAAAGGCCACTTCCTAACCTCCGAGTGGCTAAACTATCCCCCACTTACATTCCCACGTTATTATTTGCTAAAATCTATATCCCATCTTTCTTGCCCTGGACTCCATTGGGCAGCTCTCCTGGGTCTGCTTATTCTAATGCTCTTCTATGTCAGCTGCTTCTCTGTCCTGAAAGTCTGTCCTGGAGAATCTCCATGTCTTCTTCCTCTCTGGACCTTTGTCCAAGCGTCCTGAAACTCCTGCTCTGTCTGCCCTGCCTAGACACTGGCTATCAGTATCTCTATTTTCCAATCAGAACCAACTGAGGCAGGGTCCATGATTCATAAGTTCAGGACACTATGAGAAGCACGAGAATAAAATCAGCTGCAATAACTATTTGTATGTGATTTTCTGGGAACAGTATTCCTCAAACCAGAAAGAGATACCTGTTAAAGTACTAGAATCATAGAAAATATCAAGTAGACACATAATAATTATAATAAAATAATAATAAATATTAACAGTAATATAATATAATAATAAAAGTGATAATAAAAATAATAATTATTATAATAATTATAATAATAAATAATAAAAAAATAAATCATCATCGTCATAATCATCATAATCATCATCATCATCAAAGCCTAACTGAACAGAGAAATAAAAATACAAAATCTGTGAAGGAAAAAGACTAAGTCACACGTAAAGCTGATCACATGAGACTAACACCTGAATCTTCAATGGATATTCTAAAATATAAATGGGCTTGGATCACCTTTCAAAACATTTTCAAAGAATGCAGATACTAGCCTAGAATTGATTACAGAGCAAATGTATCATTCACATCAACACAAGAGGGGGAACTTTACACAGCATAATCACCAGGAAGCCATGTCTCTTCAGCAATCTTAGTCTAAAAATGGGAAACCGCAATCTGAAAATAAGGGATATTCTCAAGAGGACAGAAATGATAAATAACCCTGTAGTAATTCATCGGAAGAGGGAAAAAGTATGTGGCAATAACAAAATAAAAAGGACCAATAAATACTCCTCATTAATAACGCTAAGCATAGGGGTGGGGGATTTAGCTCAGTGGTAGAGCGCTTGTCTAGCAAGTGCAAGTCCCTGGGTTCGATCCATAGCTCCAAAAAAAAAAAAAAAAAAAAAAAGAAATAATGCTAAGCATTAACTGTCCCACACCTATAATATACAAGCTATCAGTTTGTATAAGAAACCGGTTTATTTCTCCTGCATCCAAAAAGTACATTTGTTTTAGGTACAATTGCATACTCGTGTTTAGAATGCAATTGCCCATTTTTTTTTTTTTTTTGGTAAGTATATTTACTGTTCATTAGTTTTTTATAAAACTCTAGAAGATTTTCTGTTTAATTGTAATTATAGAATTTTCATTTAAATGTATTTCTTTTTTTTTCTTTTTTTTGGGGGGGTGTTCCCCTCCCTTATCCTCCCCCTACTAATGCCCTCCCCCCAACAATCACGTTCACTGAGGGTTCAGTCTTAGCAGGACCCAGGGCTTCCCCTTCCACTGGTGCTCTTACGAGGATATTCATTGCTAACTATGAGGTCAGAGTCCAGGGTCAGTCCATGTATAGTCTTTAGGTAGTGGCTTAGTTCCTGGAAGCTCTGGTTGGTTGGCATTGTTTTTCATATGGGGTCTCGAGCCCCTTCAAGCTCTTCCAGTTCTTTCTCTGATTCCTTCAACAGGGGTCCCGTTCTCAGTTCAATGGTTTGCTGCTGGCATTCTCCTCTGTATTTGCTGTATTCTGGCTGTGTCTCTCAGGAGTGATCTACATCCGGTTCCTGTCGGTCTGCACTTCTTTGCTTCATCCATCTTGTCTAATTGGGTGGCTGTATATGTATGGGCCACATGTGGGGCAGGCTCTGAATGGGTGTTCCTTCTGTGTCTGTGTTAATCTTTGCCTCTCTAATCCCTGCCAAGGGTATTCTTGTTCCCCTTTTAGAGAAGGAGTGAAGCATTCACATTTTGATCATCTGTCTTGAGTTTCATTTGTTCTAGGCATCTAGGGTAATTCAAGCATTTGGGCTAATAGCCACTTATCAATGAGGGCATACCATGTGTGTTTTTCTGTGATTTGGTTACCTCACTCAGGATGATATTTTCAAGTTCTGACCATTTGCCCACGAATTTCATAAAGTCATTGTTTTTGACAGCTGAGTAATATTCCATTGTGTAGATCTACCACATTTTCTGTATCCATTCCTCTGTTGAAGGACATCTGGGTTCTTTCCAGCTTCTGGCTATTATAAAAAAGGCTGCCATGAACATAGTGGAGCACGTGTCTTTTTTTATATTTTGGGGCATCTTTTGGGTATATACCCAAGCGAGGTTTAGCTGGATCCTCAGGCAGTTCAATGTCAAATTTTCTGAGGAATCTCCGGACTGATTTCCAGAATGGTTGTACCAGTCTGCAATCCCACCAACAATGGAGGAGTGTTCCTCTTTCTCCACATCCTAGCCAGCATCTGCTGTCACCTGAGTTTTTGATCTTAGCCATTCTCACTGCTGTGAGGTGAAATCTCAGGGTTATTTTGATTTGCATTTACCTTATGACTAAAGATGCTGAACATTTCTTTAGATGTTTCTCAGCCATTCGGCATTCCTCAGCTGTGAATTCTTTGTTTAGCTCTAAACCCCAATTTTTAATAGCGTTATTTGTCTCCCTGCAGTCTAACATCTTGAGTTCTTTGTATATTTTGGATATAAGGCCTCTATCTGTTGTAGGATTGGTAAAGATCTTTTCCCAATCTGTTGGTTGCCGTTTTGTCCTAACCACAGTGTCCTTTGCCTTACAGAAGCTTTGCAGTTTTATGAGATCCCATTTGTTGACTCTTGATCTTAGAACATAAGCCATTGGTGTTTTGTTCAGGAAATTTTTTCCAGTGCCCATGTGTTCCAGATGCTTCCCTAGTTTTTCTTCTATTGGTTTGAGTGTATATGGTTTTATATGGAGGTCCTTGATCCACTTGGACTTAAGCTTTGTACAGGGTGATAAGCATGGATCGATCTGCATTCTTCTACATGTTGACCTCCAGTTGAACCAGCACCATTTGCTGAAAATGCTATCTTTTTTCCATTTGATGGTTTTGGCTCCTTTGTCAAAAATCAAGTGCCCATAGGTGTGTAGGTTCATTTCTGGGTCTTCAATTCTGTTCCATTGGTCTATCTGTCTGTCTCTGTACCAATACCATGCAGTTTTTGTCACTATTGCTCTGTAATACTGCTTGAGTTCAGAGATAGTGCTTCCCCCTGAAGTCCTTTTGTTGTTGAGGATAGTTTTAGCTATCCTGGTTTTTTGTTACTCCTGATGAATTTGCAAATTGTTCTGTCTAACTCTTTTAAGAATTGTATTGGTATTTTGATGGGGATTGAATTGAATCTGTAGATGGCTTTTGGTAAAATGGCCATTTTTACTATATTATTCCTCCCAATCTATGATCATGGAGATCTTTCCATCTTCATAGGACTTCTTCAATTTCTTTCTTCATAGTCTTGAAGTTCTTATTGTACAAATATTTTACTTGCTTGGTTATTGTCACACCGAGGTACTTTATATTATTTGGGTCTTTTATGAAGGGAGTTGTTTCCCTCATCTCTTTCCCAGCTTGTGTCTCTATTGTGTAGAGGAAGGCTACTTATTTATTTGAGTTAATTTTATACCCAGCCTCTTTGCTGAAGTTGTTTATCAGCTTTAGTAGTTCTCTGGTGGAACTTTTGGGATCATTTAAATATACAATCATATCATCTGCAAATAGTGATATTTTGACTTCTTCTTTTCCAATCTGTATCCACTTGACCTCCTTCTGTTGTCTGATTGCTCTGGCTAGAACTTCAAAAACTATATTGAATAAGTAGGGAGAGAGTGGGCAGCCTTGTCTAGTCCCTCATTTTAGTGGGATTGCTTCAAGTTTCTCTCCATTTAGTTTAATGTTACCAACTGGTTTGCTGTATATGGCTTTTACTATTTAGGTATTGGCCTTGAATTCCTATTCTTTCCAGGACTTTTATCATGAAGGGGTGTTGAATTTTGTCAAATGCTTTCTCAGTGTCTAATGAAATGATCATGTGGTTTTGTTCTTTCAGTTTGTTTATATAATGGATCACGTTGATGGTTGTCCATATATTAAACCATCCCTGCATGCCTGAGATGAAGCCTACTTGATCATGGTGGATGATTGTTTTATTGTGCTCTTGGATTCGGTTTCCAGAAGTTTATTGAGTATTTTTGAGTTGATATTCATAAGGGAAATTGGTCTGAAGTTCTCTTTCTTTGTTGGTTCTTTGTGTGCTTGAGGTATAAGAGTAATTGTGGATTCATAGAAGGAATTCGGAAGTGCTCCATCTGTTTCAATTTTATGGAAGAGTTTGGATAATATTGGTACGAGGTCTTCTATGAAGGTCTGATAGAATTCTGCACTAAACCCGTCTGGACCTTGGCTCTTTTTGGTTGGGAGACCTTTAATGACTGCTTCTATTTCCTTAGGAGTTATGGGGTTGTTTAACTGGTTTATCTGTTCCTGATTTAACTACGGTACCTGGTATCTGTCTATGAAATGGTCCATTTCCTGCAGATATTCAAGTTTTGCTGAATATAGGCTTTTATAGTAAGATCTGATGATTTTTTCAATTTCCTCTGAATCTGTAGTTATGTCTCTCTTTTCATTTCTATTTTGTTAATTTGGATACACTCTCTGTGTCCTCTCGTTAGTCTGGCTAAGGGTTTATCAATCCTGTTGATTTTCTCAAAGAACCAACTTTTGGTTCTGTTGATTCTTTCTATGGTCCTTTTTGTTTCTACTTGGTTGATTTCACCTCTGAGATTGATTATTTCCTGCCTTCTATTCTCCTGCATGTATTTGCTTCTTTTTGTTCTAGAGATTTTAGGTGTGCTGTCAAGCTGCTGACATATGCTCTTTCCTGTTACTTTCTGCAGGCACTCTGCACTATGAGTTTTCCTCTTAGCACAGCTTTCATTGTGTCCGATAAGTTTGGGTATGTTGTACCTTCATTTTCATTGAATTCTAAAGAGTCTTTAATTTCTTTCTTTATTTCTTCCTTGACCAGGTTATCATTGAGTAGAGCATTGTTCAATTTCCACGTATATGTGGGCATTCTTCCCTTATTGTTATTGAAGACCAGTTTTAGGCCGTGGTGGTCGGAAAGAACGCATGGGATTATTTCTTTCTTTTTGTACCTGGTGAGGCCCGTTTTTTGACCAATTATGTGGTCAATTTTTTAGAAAGTACCATGAGGAGCTGAGAAGAAGGTATATCCTTCTGCTTTAGGGTAGAATGTTTTATAAATATCTGTTAAGTCCATTTGGCTCATGACTTCTCTTAGTCTGTCTATATCTCTGTTTAATTTCTGTTTCCATGATCTGTCCATTGATGAGAGTGAGGTGTTGAAGTCTCCTACTATTATTGTGTGAGGTGAAATGTGTTTTTGAGCTTTAGTAAGGTTTCTTTTACATATGTAGGTGCCCTCTTATTTGAGGCATAGATATGTAGGATTGAGAGTTCATCTTGGTGGATTTTTCCTTTGATGAATATGAAGTGTCCTTCCTTATATTTTTGATGAATTTTAGTTGAAAATTGATTTTATTTGATATTAGAATGGCTGCTCCTGCTTGCTACTTCTGAATATTTGCTTGGAAAGTTGTTTTCCAGCTTTTCACTCTGAGGTAGTGTCTGTCTTTGTCTCTGAGGTGTGTTTCCTGTAGGCAGCAGAATGCAGGGTCCTCGTTGCGTATCCAGTTTGTTAATCAATGTCTTTTTATTGGGGAGTTGAGGACATTGGTGTTGAGAAATATTAAGGAATAGTGATTATTGCTTCCTATTATACTCATATTTGGAAGTGAGGTTATGTTTGTGTGCTTTTCTTCTCTTTGTTTTGTTGCCAAGACGATTAGTTTCTTGTTGCTTCTAGGGTATAGCTTGCCTCCTTATTTTCAGCTTTACCATTTATGACCTTTGTAGTGCTGGATTTGTTGAAGATATTGTGTAAATTTGGTTTTGTCATGGATTATCTTGATTTCTCCATCTATGTTAATTGAGAGATTTGCAGGAAACAGTAACCTGCGGTGGCATTTGTGTTTTCTTAAGGTCTGTATGACATCAGTCCAGGATCTTCTGGCCTTTATTTATGATTTCCTGTAATTCTTTCAGGGATTTTTGTGACTCCTCTCTATGGGCTTCTACTTGTTTATTTATGATTTCCTGTAATTCTTTCAGGGATTTTTGTGACTCCTCTCTATGGGCTTCTACTTGTTTATTTATGATTTCCTGTAATTCTTTCAGGGATTTTTGTGACTCCTCTCTATGGGCTTCTACTTGTTTATTTATGATTTCCTGGAATTCTTTCAGAGATTTTTGTGATTCCTCTCTGTAGGCTTCTACTTGTTCTCTAAGGAATTTCTTCAAGTCTTTCTTGAAGTCCTCTAGCATCCTGATCAAATATGATTTTGAAACTAGATCTTGCTTTTCTGGTGTGTTTGGATATACCGTGTTTGCTTTGGTGGGAGAATTGGGCTCCGATGATGCCATGTAGTCTTGGTTTCTGTTGCTTGGGTTCCTGCGCTTGCCTCTTGCCATCAGATTATCTCTAGTGTTACTTTGTTATGCTATTCCTGACAGTGGCTAGACTGTCCTATAAGCCTGTGTGTCAGGAGTGCTGTAGACCTGTTTCCTGTTTTCTTTCAGCCAGTTATGGGGACAGAGTGTTCTGCTTTCGGGCGTTTAGTTTTTTCTATCTACAGGCCTTCAGCTCTTCCTGTGGACTGTGTCTGGTGTTCACCAGGCAGGTCACTTGCAGCAGAAAATTTGGTCTTACCTGTGGTCCCGAGGCTCAAGTTTCCTCGTGGGGTGCTGCCTACGAGCTCTCAGCGGCGGCAGCAACCAGGAAGATCTGCGCTGCCATTTCCACGAGCCTCCATTCACCAGGGTTCCAGATGGCGTTTGGTGCTTTCCTCTGGCGTCAGAGATGTGTGCAAAGTGCAGTTTCTTTTTGTTTCCCAGGCGTGTCTGCCTCTCTGTAGGTTTAGCTCTCCCTCCCATGGGATTTTGGTGCAGAAAACTGTTTATCTGGTCTATGCCTTCAGGTTCCGGTCATGTCTCAGGCACAGGGGTCCTGCTGCTCCTGGGCCCTTCCCCACGGGAACCCAGAGGACGTATACAGTTTCCTCTTTGGCCAGGGATGTGGGAAATGGTGGGCAGTGTTGGTGGTCTCTTCTGCTCTGCAGCAACAGGAGTGCCCACTTTACCAGGTAGTGAGGTCTCTCTCCCAAGGGGTTTGGGAGCAGAGAACTGTTGCGGGCCAGGATCCGTGGGTTTGGGATTCCCAGTAAACACTGTAAGTGCCTGGTCATAGAGGAACTTGGCCTTTGTGTGTCCTGAGTTCCCCAGGCAGGTCTATTGCAGCAGAAAAGTTGGTTTTACCTGTGGTCCCGAGGCTCAAGTTTGCTGGTGGGGTGCTGCCTATGAGCTCTCAGCAGTGGGAGCAACCAGGAAAATCTGCGCCGCTTTTTCCGGGAGCCTCCGTGCACCAGGGTTCCAGATGGTGTTTCTGTAATTACATTTCTAACAACAAATATAACAGGAATCAACAGTCCATTTCATTTAATATCTCTTATCATCAATGGACACAATTCCCCAAATAAAAAGACATAAACTAAGAGACTGAAAACATAAAGAGGATCCAAGATTTTGCTGCATACTGTAAATACACCTTAGAGACAAACACAGAGTATCTCAGGGTAAAAGGATGGAGAAAAATTCTAAACAAATGTTCCCAAGAAACAAGGAGTAGCCCCTTTCTAATATTGAACAACATTGACTTCAACAAAAAGTTATCAAAAATGATAAGGAAGGGAACCATACTTGTCATAGAAAAATAATACTAAGATGAACGTTCAATTCTGAACAACTATGTTTAAATGCAAGGACACCTAAATTCACAAAAGAAACGTAACTATAGCTCAAAGAAAGTATTGCACCACACACAATAAATTGTTGGAGACTTCAATTCTGCATTCTCATCAACGGACAATTTATGGAAACTGAAACTAAACAGATATGGTTAAAATAACAGAAGTTGGGGCTGGGGATTTAGCTCAGCGGTAGAGTGCTTACCTAGGAAGCGCAAGGCCCTGGGTTCGGTCCCCAGCTCCGAAAAAAAGAACCAAAAAAAAAAAAAAACAAATAACAGAAGTTATCTTAATAACTTAACAAATCCAAATGGATTTAACAGATATTTAGGTAACATTTCATCCTAAATCAGAAGAATATACCTTTTCCTATGCACCTCATTGTAACTTCTCCCAATTTGACCATATACTCATTCACATAACATGCCTCAATTGATACCAGAATATTGAAGTAATCCTATGCATCCTATCAGATCACCATAGACTAGGGCTGCTCTTCTATATTTTATTATTTTTTGGATTTGTTTTAATTATCGATGATTTATTTATGTGGTAGTTTTAAAACATCATCTTTCTTGATATTTTGTCACTATTCAGTAAAGACTGTGTTAAACCTACTGGTAGTTCGTCCATTTTTGCCTCTATAGTAGAGAGAGTGATTTCTCCATTCCAATCGTGGTTTATATACTACATTTTGAGTTAACTCTTTCTGCATACACTGCATTTAATATTTTCCTCTTTGTTTGAATATATATTTGTATTATCTAACCTTAAAATTTTGTAATTTTATAATGAAATTTTTAATTTCATAATTTCTGACTATAACTTTTGATCTCATTTTGCTTATATTTTTTCTCCATTTTAAATGCATTTTTTCTTTGTGAATACTTTTCCCCTTTTATGTATGTTTGTGCTTTTATGGGTATTTGGTATTGTTTATCAATGGAAAATGCAATTTATTCACAGCAGCAACCATATAGGAAGGAGAATAGAGTTATTAAGCTATTCCAATAGGATGGATTACTTATTAAAAATAAGAATCTCTGAAACAAAAAACAGTAATGAATTTCACACGACCCTTCCCCAATGACTCAGCATGCAATAATTCCAGGTAGTGTGCTGTGCTCATGTGGTGGTGTGAAATAATTTATGGAAGAATAAAACCACATACCACAGAAAATTTAAAGAATCCATTTCCCCCTACACACAGATGCATAATGGGATTATAGGGTGGTCAGTACAATTAATTGAAGGGGTAGTAAACAATTATGTTTCTGCAAGAAAGTGATGGCAAGGAAGAATTTCAAACCGTGGTCAAATATATAATTCTGAACATTTGTTGCCAAAATTGTGGGTTTTTCCCCAGGACAATAATAGCTGGACTGAATCCACCTTTTATCTATAAAAAGTGGGGAACCATGGCCCTAATGGGAATGATGAAGACAAAAAACAAAACAATAACAAAAGTGTATATTAATAGAGCAAACCATTAACACAAACTACCACAAACAACTTTACATTATAACCAGAAAAGGCACCAAAACTAAAGTCACATTTCAGCACCCTATGTGAAGACAAAAGTGAGTGGGACATGGTCCTTCTTCCTTTCATGTTTTTCAAGTACTTTACAGAAAAAGGAATCTCCGACTGCTTTTCCATGATTTATTAAAGGTTTTTATAGCCCTCATGTATTAAAATACCATTTGAAAGTATTGATAGCTGCTTTCTAGGTTTTTTTCCAATTTCACAAACATCTTGGACTAAAGTTCCAAAATGTAACTAGGTCCAACCCTGAGCTGTAAAACTATGACAAGGCAATAATAACAGATATTTTCAAGGCCCAAGCACTATAGTACTATACTATTGAGTTCAGTGATCCAAATTAATTCAAATAGCTCAAGAGAGTAGGAAGATACATCTAAAAAAGGGTTAGAAGAGTGTAGAAGAATCAAGTCCTTCCTCGTATATGCCAGCATTTACAGTTCTGCAGTAAGTCCTAAGAGGCAGTATTCAAGTAGCAATGGGAAGAAAGAACTCAGGACAAGACAGGGAGATAAACTAGCATGGTGGGTTTATGTAAGAGAAATACTTAGAAATAAAAATGTCTTGTAAAATTAAAAAGAGTTTTTTTTTTCATTATTTTCTCGTTCAATCAAAACAGACATCCATGAATAATTCTCCTCTAAGGCTTTCATAAAACAGGTTAAACAAAAATTAATATAATCATTTAAATGTTTGAAAATGAAACAAAAGAAAAATAACTTTCATATGTTTCAGAGCAGGATCACAGGGAAATGAGATGAATCTTGTCAAGATGAAACCTAGAGTGACAAGCAGGATCCAGAATTAAGAACTGCATGAGAAAGGCAGTGGACTAGTGACAGGAACATGTTCAGTCCTGACAGATAAGGCTGGGCCCTTTACATGGGCACAGAATGAGTTAAGAACGTATTTCAAATAAAGCAGCACCTTTCCTTTCTTTCACCTCAAGTATCCCATCCCCAAAAAAAACCCATTTTGATAATAATACAGAAGAGTTATGGTATGTCACTCACTTCCCATTTGCTTTTAACCCTCTCTCCCAATTCACCAAATATGAACATTTCGAATTTCCAAGAAGAAAAATTCATCTCCAGGTATATGGATGTCCTGAGGACCAAGTGACAAATTGAAATATGTGAGGGCTGAGAAGGTGGAGACTGTCTCATTCCACAGAGCAGAAATTTGACTGCCCAAGTTAAGAAGTGATAAGGCAACCATAACAGGTGAACTAGTTATCATAACATTAAACTTATTTACATTATTCTTATCTATACTTAGTTCAAATCACTTTCCAGCTCAATCTTCATTTTGAAAGATGCTGATCTTTCCTGCAGTGTGTCTGTACCATCTTCTCTTCCTAGTATTGACTTTCATTATGGGGATAATAGATGATTGTGGCTGCATAGGTGATGTTTTTATTTCTATATATCACTCTCTTTACATACTATATGTGTAGTAACATTTAAGGAGTTTCATTTGGAGAAAGTATGAATGATTGATCTAATATATATGGTTTAAAACTCTATTGAGATTGTTTAGAAAATATCAGGTATCCATTCTCTGTAAATAATTGCTTTTCTCATATAACAAAGAAACTATAAAATTTTATTCTAGTCAAAATAATTCTCTATAATTTTTATAACCATAGATGCAGAAGAACAGTAAGATAATGTGGAATATTAAATAAGCTGGACTGTATGTTCATTAATTTAAGAATAACCAGAATCATTGAAATGTTTCTGGAACATATATAGGAACAAAAAGCAAAGCATTGAATAAATAGTGGCAGAAGAACAGCGTCATTTTGTTAAATGTTGCTTACCTTCAGATCCACTGTTTTCTTTTATTTAGTAAAAATTCAATTTAAATACTCTTCGTCAGTGTTTTTCATCCTGTCATTGGCTCTATTTTCAAAGCTCCATCCCATAACTAGCATGATTATTAAATTTAAAACCAAGAATTTTGTGTGAGTCAATCACTTTCTCCATTTCCTTGTTTGTGGTTTATTCTGTTCCCAAAGGCCATGTTGTGTTGAAGTCATGAAGAATTTCTGGCTCATTTGATGAAAATTTTCTCAAAGCAAATATCATTCATAGTTGTAAAATGCTGTGCATATGTTTAATAGTACTGGATATTACAGTTAAAATCATCTGGGTAAGGAATTTTTGCATGAATATCATAACACGCTAAAATACTAAAGAGAAAACGTAGAAGAGCTAGATATGTATTATATATTTTTACACTTCTAGAGTTTGTAACTTTACAAAATATGAGCAAATCACTTCTTTCTGTGAAATTTAAATTCATGAACTATTATATTCTAATCAAACAGCTGTGTCAGCTCCCATAAAGTTGGATTAAATGCTAATTGCAATCCAAAATGTTTGGAGTAATTAAATCGGCAAATTATTTGTCCGCATGTACTAAACAAACATGTAATGTAACCATAGGTTTGCTCTTAATGAAATAAGAACTACCAGATATAGTGTGAAAAAATACATCTATTAAAGAAATTTTTTTGGTATATAACAGCTATTTATTCACGGTCTGAGTAATGGCTTGTATCACCAAACCTGGAACAGTAAATAGGAATTTCTAGTGAGTTAGAGGTTCTCTCAAGCATCTTCAAATAAATCGATCTAAAATATATTCCTTTAAAATTCTCCTAAATACACTTATCATGAAATATTCCACATCACAGTAAAACTCCAACATATTTTCATTTTCTCAAAACAAGACAATGTCTTTCTTTCTTCCGGCCCTCCCATAATCAGTATACTACCAAACACATTATTTCCAACATAGCTGTCTGATATGAATCTTTTTCTTTAAAACTGACACTACTTCCAGATTGATTTCAAAATCATCCTGCAAATCATTCTGTGTATCATTTCATAATACATAAGTAACCAGAGTCCCTTAGTATATACATAGAGAGTTAAACAAACATATTTAAAACTATTCAATGATTTCTCAGACATTATCCATAAATAAAAATTTACATCTCTCATATCGTTTCTGTAAGCCCATATGTGATATGTAAGCTTCAGCTTTATTTGTTCCTCTCTTCTATCACTTAATCTATACAAACTACTTTCACATTTACTTTTACATTAGGTCAAGCTCTTTTCCTTTTATTGACCTTATATTTATAGTAATATTGCATGAAATATAGTTCAATTTTTTTCATCTAATTTAACTTAGCTGTCACTTCCTTAGGACAATCTCCATGACCTTATTGCTAGGATAGATTCTTCAATTATTTGCATACAATCAATTCCAACACACTGATTTATGCATTCATTTTTCTTTTTTCTTATATTGTAATGCAATTTTTATAAGTGAAAGCTCATAATACTTTTTTTTCATTCCTAATCTATACCACTATTATGGAGCCTGATACATTAATGGAGACATATTATTTATTACATGATTCAGTAAGTTGTAAAAATAAACTTTATACTCTTCGTCGTTTTAATGAATATGCATTCCATGCATTGGTTAAACCGTCATGAAGTATTTTTGTGAGTTCTTCAATATATTACAATTTAATGACCTAGATGACATTGCCTAATATTTTCATTTGTCAACGGTAGTCTATTTCATATTCAACAGCAATGCTTTGTTGACTGAGCAATTATCTCAGCTAGGAATACATTTGACATGAAAGAAAAAGATACCTAATTTTAACTGATAGCACCCATGTAAAAATGCCAGGTGCCAATCATTTGTGGTCCCATCTCTGAAAATAGAAAGAGATGATCATTCCTAGGGGCTTACTGGCCACAGAGTCAAATTTCATTTGTGAGCTCTTTCAGTGAAAGATTAAAAACCAAGAGGACCCAAAGCTGTGTTTACAAAGCTGAACCTGTACCTCATCTCTCTCTCCCCATATCCCATCAGGAAATGGCTGGACTTCCAGGAGTGCTGACACACTCAAGATCACAGGAGAGACTACCACTTTTCAGGGGGAACTGCCTAGAGCCCTCAGAAACCAGGAACGGAAGGGCAGTCTGTTACAGGATACTTCTGGTTTCTATCTATAATTTGTCACTGAAACTGACCCACAGCTCTTGGTACACAGGATCCTTCAGGAGAGAGCTAGTGTCCCAGGAGTCCAGACACATAGGCTTACAGGAGGATCAATCCATTATCAGAGACAGTAAAAACACCCTAGAGATAACAAGATAGTGAGAGGGAAGTATAATATCTGAAGCAATAGAAACCAAGGTTACATGACATCATCAGAACCCAATTCTCAAACCAACACAAGGCTAGGATACTCTCAACACAACAGAAAAGAAAAAGAAATGTTTGTACTTCAAATCACTTAACATGATGATGTTAAAGGATTTTTAAAAGGACATAAATAATTCCATCGAAGAAATACAGGACAACAGATGTAAAGAGATAGAATCCCTTATACAGAAAACAAAAAAATCACTTAAAGAATTACAGAGGACCATAAGGACACCATAGGCAAATGGATGAAACTAGAAAATATCATCCTGAGTGAAGTAACACAAACACAAATAAACGCACACAGAGTGCTCTCATTGGTAAGTGGAAATTAGCCCAAGAGCTCAGAATATCCACAATAAACTCATATACACTCTGAAGCTTAACAAGAAAGGACAAAGAGGGATGGCTTCAATCCCAATGAGGAGGGGGAAAAAAATTATCATGGGAGGCAGAGGGAGGAAGGACGCTGTGTGGGAGAGGGGAGTGAAATGGAAAAACAGGAGAGCAGGATCAGATGTGGGAAGAGACAGGAGAGAAGCACAGAGGACCAGGAGAATGAGTATAGAAAGAAGGAACAGTGGAGGACGTGTAACCTCTAGAATGTCCCAGATACTAGGGATGCGACAGGTTCCCTGGACCCAACACTGATGACATTGGCCAACACACACACAACAACAGTGAGATTGAACCTGCAGTAGATGGACATGACCACAGTGTAAGGATGGGACACTCACCCATCTCTTATTAAATCAGAGTTATCCGTGTCTATTGAAATGCAAGGTAAATATGGAGCAGAGGCTGAAGGAAAGGCCATCAGGACATCTGCAGACACCAAACCGGACACTGTTGCTGATGCTGAGATGTGCTTGCAAACAGGAGTCTGGTGTGGCTGTCCTCTGAGAGGATCTGCCAGCACCTGACTGACACAGATGCAGATATTCACAGCCAACCATTGAACTGAGCCTAGAGATCCCAATGGACGATGTAGGGGAAGGGCTGAGGGAGCTGAAGGAGACTGTAATTAACAACAATATCCATTAACCAGACCCCTCAGGGCTCCCATAGACCTAACCACCAACCATAGATTATACATGGTCTGGGACCCTGCGTATGTAGCAGAGGACGGCCTCTTCTCTCATCATTGGAAGGGGAAGTACGTGGTCCTTTGGATGCTTGATGTCCCAGAGAAGAGTGATTCAGAGAAGAGTGATTCTAGAGGGTGAGGAAAGAATGAGTGGGAGAGTTGGGGAGTCACCCTCTTAGAGACAAAGAGGAGGAGTATGTGGTCGTGGGGTTTATTAACGGGGACTGGAAAAGGGTTAATATTTCCAATGAAAACAAATAGAATGGTTAGTGATACTAATAATAAAGGAGTGATATTTTCCATACATTATTTTACAGCACAGGTTAGGTTGGAACATTTATTGTTGCCTAGATGCATATTTCTTCCTACAGTACCTGATATCTTGTTTCTCTGAGGAGTGTAGCCTTAGATCTTCCTCTTCATTCTCAGAAGGCATAACACTTAACTCCTTTCTCCAAGCAAGAGTGCTTGTAGATATGTCTGTAAACGGCAGGAGGCATTTCTACAATCTAATTGGGGGTTAAAAAAGAAATTTTACAAGCAAAGCTTGTAATGCAAACATTTTGTGTTCAATCAACTTACCAGTACTGAAAGCATCCCATGACTTCTGTCCAGGCAACTGCATTCAATGTCAAGAGACATTTAGAATTTCAATATATGTGACTAGAGAAAATACTTTCCATTGTTTATCATACTCAATATTTCATAAATATCATCAATGAATGAATATTAAAAACATCAGGATAAAAAAAAAAGAGTGAGTGAGACATCAAGGCAGAAGCGTCACAGTGACACCTGGAACTGACATGGAATTCTAATATCAATGCCATGCATTCTATGCTCTATTCACATCCTATCACATGCTCATTCCCTAACACAGTCCACCAGTGATTTTCTAGTCCCTGCAGTCTCTGAGGAGGAAGGGTCTGGATCAGCCTTTCCCACTCGGTTATGAGGTTCCAAGACACATCCCTGCACCAAAGCTGGTGTAAGAGGCACTTGACAGCACAGTCTCCGAAGCGCCCTTTGCCCTTTCCATTCATGTTGCTCCTTCAGGAGTCACTTGTAACGACCCCTGACAGTGTGCACAAAACAGGTAGCACTCCGGACTCAAAGGAAGAGAGTCGACATGGTTCCTCATCATTCAGAAAGCTTGGATGATCGCCTGATACTACAAGCAGAACTGACAAGTGAGGCAGCTCCTGGCTGGACCTTGCAGACCTCGCGACTGCCCCGTGCAGACCTGGCGACAGCCCCATTCAGACCTCGCAACTGCCCCGTGCAGACCTCGCAATTGCCCCGTGCAGACCTCGCGACTGCCCCATTCAGACCTGGCGACTGCCCCGTGCAGACCTCGAGACTGCCCCGTGCAGACCTCGAGACTGCCCCATGCAGACCTCGCTACTTCCTCGTGCAAACTCAAGGACAGCCCCTCTCAAGCATTGGTTGTTTCCTGAGATCAATGGTCACTCGAGATTTCCCTGCTTTGCCTTCCGGACTTGTCCACAGTTCTCGGGAGAGAGAGAAATACTCAAAGGATACAGCTCGACTGATGCTCACCAGGACTCACCACTGTCGAGTACTTTCACTGCCCATTCACGGGATAGTGTTTAGAGAGGACAGAGAGCCTCATCCCGGACTTTACCCTCTGACAATGCACCAGCGATTTCCCAGCCTCCATGGCCTGGGAACCCCTTCAGAGTCCCCGAGACGATTATAACCCCGGAGTGCAGCAGGGGAATCAGTGGAAGGATTCCCAGTCCCCACAGCCTGTAAGCCCATTCAGTGTCCCCCAAGCGGATTATAACACCGGACTCCAATGGGGGAGGCACTTGAAGGGTTCCCAGCCTCTGCCCCCTGAGACCGCCATCAGTGTCCCCCAACCGGATTATAACATCCTACCCCAACGCGGGAAGCACTTGAACAGCAGAGACCCGAGCTACTTTCCACCTCCGGGACTACTTAAATGGACTCGGCACAAGTTCAGATGCTCAAAACCCTATGAAGACCAGAGATTCAAAAAACCTGATGCTCGTGTTACAGAAATGCTTCAGAAACTCAAAGATCATACAAAGGCTTCAGTCAATAAGAGGGTACTAGACCCCAGAAGGGAACTGACAGAGAGGAAGAAATGGACAGTTCCACTTCCTCTGAGGGTTCCTGAGGGCATGAGTAATCCACTGACCAAGGATAGCAGATCACTGAGCAACCCACTTGCATAACATATATGTCGAATGTATGTAGTATGTGTATAGTATGTATGTGTGTAATATATGCGTATATATGTAGTACGTATGTATGTATGAATGTATGTATGTATGTATGTATGTATGTATGTATGTATGTACACCCATGTGCAGTGATCCACGGAGGACAGAAGAGGGCATCAGACTCCCTAGAGTTGGGCACCATCTGATATAGTTGCTGGGAACTGAACCCGGGTCCTCTGAGAGGAATGCAAACCATCTTAACTGAGATTATTTCAGTTTCCCATCATTTGTGAAACATCTTACCATCCCTTTTGTCTTGTACTATGCAGTGTTCGTTCCTTAGTGCAATGGTGTCCCTTCAGTCAGACTGGGTTTTGATGGTCTGTTGAACATGTAAGAGCAGCATGGCAGAATGATAGCGTGGGGGGGTGTGCTCTGATGCAAAGAGGGACATTGCACTAACTGCTCAGTCACTGTCTCTGCTGGCCTGCACTCTGCGGCATGTGCCTCCTGTGAAGCCAACAGCTTTCCGTGTTGCCTGAGCTGACAGCCCTTGGAGCCTCCTATAGGTCCTCCTGTGTACATCCCCTGGGGATCATCCTGAGTGATCCCTGAAGGGAAATCACTGATAAAAATTCCCCAGTGCTTACTAGAAACACAGGTTAAAGCCCAAACTCCTGGTTGGGAAATAAAACCAGCTCCCAGTCCACCACAGTCTGACATTGGGTCACATCCATCCTGCCTGCCATTCAGCCCACTGACGCTTCTATTCTGATAGGGTCGATGATCATATTGGATTAGGGGCCCAGCACACTCCAGGGTGGCCTTCATTATAACCACTTACATCTGCAATGACTATACTTCCAATGGATATCACAGCCTAAGCAGCCAGGAGTTAGGATGAAAAGAGAGGCTGGTGCATAAGCCAGACACTCACCCTATCAGGGATACTGACTTACTTTATTAAATGATTAAAAATCTATAAAAAATTAGAGAAGTTCTCACCTGAAGAATGGATTAGCACTTTCATGTCTATAATTCCTTCACCTGCTCTCTGTAAACACCTACTACCTCCAGGGACTCAGATAAGCCAGAATTCATTCCCTGTTTCCACTCTAGATAAGGCACAGGTAATCTCTCGAAAACTGCTAAGCTGAGACTTTAGGAAACCTGTTGGAGACATCAGTTCAGGAAGCCAGATGCCCTGGCCAAGGCCTTCGAGATGGGGCTTCACAGAGATGGCAGATTTGGAAAGATGACAAGGTTGAAGACGTGATGCCTTTCTTGCTAAGGAATTGGAGACCTTCCCTTCAGAGAAGATGGCTTCAAAGAATGAAGTCTGCAAGCACCTCTCCTTGGAACAAGTGCTTGTTCCTATGGGGGTTGGGGGGGGGACGGCTGCATTTCAACCTAAGGCACTGGAGAGCGATGGGTCCAGAACTTCACGAGTCGGCTCAGTGTGCGATGACTTAGCTTCCTCACTTCAACTAGACCAAGGAAGGGTGCTCTGCTCTGTCTCGCTGCCTTGGAAAGACACCGTCATCCCTGATGTTCATGCCCAAGGCTTCCTATGGTCCTCACCTGTTTGCTTCTGAGTCAGCTGAGGTATGTTGACATACCTCGCTTTGTTCGAGCTTTCCTTAAGAGCTCTAAACCCCCAACCCGTCCTATACACTCCATGTCTATTGTTCTATTTAGCTTGATTTTTTTTCTTCAAAAAAACATGAGCAGGAAGTGGATGTCTCAATTGTCTAATGCTTGCCGTCTTCTAAAGTTGAGGCCCAGGTGAAGGAAATGAATTGTGGGCAGTGCCTCATACAGACAGATCTTTATGCCTAAATTCTTAGCTTTCGATGATGTTTAAAATATGGATTTTCTGGGAAGGAAATTACAAAATGGTAGCAACAATGATCCATCATGTGTCTCGGTTATGGTTTGTTTTATTCAAAATGACAAACGCTCCACCCATGACTCAATATTTAAGGAGGTGAAGAGGTGAGCTAGGTCCATAAAACGATGGCCTCAGGACCCAGGGCTGGTGGTTGTCTTCCCCAGTTTGTCCTTCAAATATATCTTGCCACCAACCGGTTATAGCTGCGGTTCACAACCTGTGTGTGGGTCACGATCCCTTTGACAAAATTCAGTCTCCAAAATGATTACCTACTATGATTCATAATTGTAGCAAAATTACATCTATGAAGTAGCAACAACAATAATTTTGTCATCAAGGGTCGTAACAATATAGGAACTGTCTTAAAGGGTGGCAGCATTAGGAATGTAAATTACTGACTTAACTAAAAGAAAGAGCACCTAACTATGGGCCAAATAAACAAAATACAGGATCTCCAGCAAGCCAGTAACATGGAATATAATGCAACCTGGGGAGATAATGTTGTGGGAAGAAGTGAATGCTGTGAAATTACCAGCTCCTGCATTGCAGTCAGTAACCCATGATTAGAGGAATAATGACAGGACACATGGAGGGTCCCAGGGCTCCAGCCACATATTTACAATAGAAGAATACATTGGTCCCATGAAGGATCATTTCCCCAGTGTGGGGGAATGCCTCGGTGTTGAGGTGGGAGTGGATGGGAGGAAGAGCATCCCATAGAGGCAGGGGGAGTGGGAAATGGGAAAGGGGAGAACCAGGAAAGGGGATAACATGTGTGGGATGCATATGATAGCCAGGAACAGTGAGTTTTGGGTTCAGTAAGAGACTTTGTCTCAAAAACTAAAGAAGAGGAACATGAATGAAGAGATGTGCAGGGTCTCCCTCTGTTCTCCTCATGCACAAACACAGAAAGATGTGTAGACACACACACACACACACACATACACACACACACGACACACACACAGAGCTGCATTAGGACAAATACTCAAAGAATTTGAATTTAGGATTTAGGTTGTCTTTTGGGTGTCTGATCACACCTTTCCTTCCATAAATTTCACTTGGAAAAGTATATCGAAGGCATGCATGTCAGATACATTTCCCATTAACTTGAGACCATTTTTCTCCCAAACCTATAGGTTTTGATTCATGTTAGAAGACACAGCTACACCTGAAAGGAAGATCTAGATATTTGAGCTAAGAATTTGCATTCCAGGGCCGAGGTCTATGATGTCACAGAATGCAGAAGGTGGTCTATAGAACTGAGATGTTCTCGGCGCCTCGCAGTGTCCCTGACTCCCAACGAGGGCTGGTGAGAATAAGTATGCAAAAATAGACTCTAGGATAGCTACATGTGACACTCTTCTTGATTGTATGTATCAATGACATGAAGTTTTCTTTCTCACAAAGAGAATAGATCATCAAGCGTCTATGCTGACCATGGCCACACCAGGTCCGTGGGAGGGTCCACGCCCTCTCCAGGCTGTGTGGATGGAGCCAAGAGAACCCTACAGGGCTCAGTGAAGCACTGACTCTATTTCACATGGCCCTGACATGAAGAGGGCACATATTAATTCTTCTTGTTGTTCTTATGACAAAATACAAAGCAGAAACTTAACGAAGACAGGAGTGCTTGTCGGCAGGAGTCTGATATGGATGTCTCCTGAGAGGCTCCGCCAGAGCCTGACGGATACAGATGAGGATGCTTACAGCTAATCATTAGACTGAGCACCTGGATCCCAATGGAGGATGAGTTAGAGAATGGACTGGAGGAGCTGAAGGGGGTTGCAAACCCATAGGCAGAGCAACAATATCAACCAACCAGACTCCCCCCCCCAGAGCTCCCAGAGAATAAACCACCAACCGAAGAGTATACATGGAGGGTCCCACGGCTCCAGCCACATATATAGTTCTTTCTTTTTTTTTTTTTGGTTCTTTTTTTCGGAGCTGGGGACCGAACCCAGGGCCTTGGGCTTCCTAGGTAAGCGCTCTACCACTGAGCTAAATCCCAAGCCCCTCCAGCCACATATATAGCAGAGGATGGCCTTGTCTGTCATCAATAGGAGGAGAAGCCCTTGGTCCTGTGACGGCTCATTTCCCCAAAGTGGGGGAGTGCCAGGGTGTTGAGATGGGAGTGGGTGGGAAGGAAAGCATCCTCACTGAAGCAGGAGGAGAGAGAATGGGAGAGAGGGGATACAGGAAAGGGGATAACATTTGAAATTTAAATACATAAAATTCCAATAAAAAAAGAGACAGGAAGTGTTTATTTTGACCCATTGTTTGAGCTGGTACCATCCATCATGATGGGGAAAGCATAACAACTGGAGTGTGATGGTCAAATTGCAGACCTGGAGGGTGTTCAGCTTTCTTTCTTTCTTTCTTTCTTTCTTTCTTTCTTTCTTTCTTTCTTTCTTCCTTTCTTTCTTTCTTCCTTTCTTTCTTTCTTTCTTTCCTTGTTTGTTTCTTTCTTTGTTTCTTTCTTTCTTTGTTTCCTTGTTTTAAATTCCATATATGGGTGTTTTCCCTTGCTTTTATGAATCTGTAAAAAAGATACATATACAGAAGCCACAAGAAACTTAGGGAAGAAAAGGAGGTATAGCTGTCAATAAGACATGGGAGACCACAGGGCTCAAGTCGGTTTCCCTCACGACCACATGTGTATTCATCAAGACAGGAGACAGGAGCAGGGCACAGAATTGAACAAGAGTAATCAATGCTTGTGAGCCACCATGTTGGTGACAGGGTCTGAACTCAGGTCCTCTGCAAGAGCTGTAACGGTTCCCAACTACCAAGACACCTGTCCAGTCACACACAATCATTGTTTATACAGCCCCCAAACACAGCACAACTTGATGTGTGTAAACACGCATACTAGACGTGCGGTGTGATTTATTTGTGTGAATGTTCAGTCAGTGTGATACAAACGCTCTTGTGTTCATAAATTTTGGCATCGCTGTTTTCACTTGGAGGTTCTCTTCATTCTCAGCTTTGGTGTTTACATACATCATCAAGAGAGGAACCACCCTGTCAGCCTACCCCCGCCTCCCCTCATTTGCAGCTATGCCTGCCTTTCTTCACTAAGTTAAACACCACCTCAGACTCTACTCTTTCATTTTGTTCAGTGTAGTAGACTCTCCAAAACCATAAAATGGAATCCCAGATGCAGAGGGAAGAAGTTTTGCTGTTTGTTTGTTTGCTTTTGTTGCTTTTTCCCACTTCCACTGGTTTGAACTTGTATCACATTCAGTGGCAGATACTTAACTCAGTCAGAATTTTTTGAAGGGCTTTGGGTGGAGTGTGATAAAAGGAAAATTACTGGAGAGAACTCACTGGGATTTTGACGATTAATACAAATTGTTTATTCACTTATTTTTTCAGTTACACAGAACCCTGGACAGCACTGACTCGAACTAAAACTTCACATCTGACAATTTGGTTGAAGGAAATAAAAAGCCTTAAAGACAAAATAGATCCAACAAAATGAGCCCTAAGTTGTTATGAATGACCCTCTATAAAGAGAAACGTTAAACCTTTTTTTTAAAAAAGACAAATTTGATGTTTTTGTTTAACAATTTCATATACATACATACTGAGTTTTAGTCATTTCCTTTCTGTATTTCCCTTCCCAATTCCCTTCCCTCATTCCCCTCCCTCATTCTCCCATCCCATCCTTCAGTTCTCCCTTCCTTCCTCCCTCATCCTCCTCTGTCATCCCCTCGGTCAACCCCTTCTCTCACGCCATTCCCTCTCCAATTGGCACCGATATTGTGAATAAGTCACCCCTCTTATATTATGTCTCCTTCCTGCGTATAATCCCTAAGTTTAATAAATTACATGAGTGCAGAGGAATTTGACAGAACAGCTTATCTACGGGTACAGGAATGAAGAAGGGAGTGAAGCAGACATTTCTGGTTTCTTTGGATATTCAACTGTGTCATGGATGTTGTTCTGGAAACTGTCTTAGGAAAGGATTCTTTGCTGAGAACAAACACATCGTGTTTCTGGTACCTGCCTGGGAAAGGGGCATGTGATGTTTAGAAAGGGTACGAGTATAACCCTGGACAACAGTGGGCAACACCATGTCATTGGCTTGCCTTGCCACTCTTCGCTGATGCTCAATGGACTTTGATGACCCTGGTCTTCATTGACAATGCTGTGGCATTGGTTCACCTTTCCTTCCTCACTGACCATTGTTTGTCATGGCTTTGTAGAGAGAAAAGCACCAGAGAACTTCTTGAGGTGACATTGCGGTGGTTTCTTGCTGCTTCCTCAAAACCAGGCCAATTGGAAGAGCTCAGCAATTTCTTCTGGGTTGAACTGTCCTTGGTGATTCGTGAATGGTGTTAGCAGGTAGATTGACCTACCTCTGCTGATTCATGTCAACTGAACTGATATACTGATGATGAAGTTTTAAATTGTCCCAGAGAACTATTTCTAAGCAGGTCCACGTCATCCTTTGTTCGCCCTAATATCCTTTCCTTTCCACTACCTCTGGTGGGTGGTGGGCTAAAGCAAAGTTAAAGGGTTAAAGATCTCTTACTAAAGTAGGTCTGGAAAAATCTAAGCTTGCAGGATAGAACCCCTCCTCCAGTAAATGTTGATTGCCAAGGGAGGGGAGGGTCTTTATGGCCTCTCCCATCAGTAATGAAGTGTTGAGAGGCCCAGTCTTGGGCCCATGACCATAGCCACTATCAATTTAAGAGTTCAATGACTAGATCCAATCTAAAATATATCCTTTTGCTGTCCACTTCCCCATCTTCTGGTTCTTATATTCCTTCCACCCACTCTTTCATGATGTTCTCTGAGTTGTGGAGGAGAAGACTTAGCTGTCCTATTTCCACCTGAACAGTCCAACACCACTGATTCCCAGCACTTTGTCCAGCTGTACGTCTCTGCCCATGGTAGTCAGAGGCTTCTTGTTTGATGAGAGCTGAGTGCAACGCTGACCTGTAGATACAAATATGGATGTTTGGAAGGAAGTTTGACAATGTATTTAGCATTAGGTTCTTTCATAGGACGTATATCACCCAAACCATAGGTTCTTGACCAGTTTACAGAACCTGGTGTGTATTCCCTCGTGTGGAACATGCCTTGTATCCAATTAGAAAGCCACTCGTTACTCCCATGACTGCAATTCCACTAACACATTAGGGGCACATCTTGCCTGATATTTTAGCTTGAATAGTTCACCCCCGAGTAAGGTTGTAGGTGATTTTCTCCCCTGGAAGCCTACATAGCACTTTCTTGAACCATGAAGGCTATCCATTATAGAGGATGCTTCCACCTCAGCTTCAGATTGACCTTTCTGTGACCTGTGACCCAAAGGATTCAGTGTCCTCAGCAATAGGGTCTTACCATCAAGTTCTGAAGGGCTATGAAGAACAATGGCAACAACCTGGAAAGATGTGAGGGCTTTTGGGATATCGATGGTCAGCAACTTTCAGGAAGACATTCCACATCTGGCACTGTGATTTTTGCTTAATTTTGGTTTTCTGTTGCTCTGATGAATACACTCACCAAAGCCAGCTTGGGAAGGGAAATCTTTATTTCATCTTATCTGTTCCAGCCCATCATCAAAGAAAACCAAGACAGGATTGTGAAACAGGAACTACAGAGACTGCTCACTTGCTTGCTTCTAAGCGCACATTCAACTACCTTTACAGAGTCCAGACCCACCCGCATAGGGCGGTGCTGCCCACAGTAGACCAGGCTCTCCAACATCAGTGAACAGTCAAGGAAATGCCACCTGGACATAGTCAAGGCCAATCTGATGGAGGAGGCTCCTCGAGGGAGGTTCTTTCCTCCAAGACTAGCCATCACAAGAAATCAATGAAAATAAAAAAAAGAAAAGAAATCAATAGCTTCAGGGGGAGCATGGCTTATCCATGGAGGGTGCCTCCATTTGAACTAAACAGTTGATCTTGTAGATATATTCTGTAATATAACGTTTTAAAACCACTCTCACCAAACCCTGTTCTAACATAATCACCTAAGGGGAGATGGAGTGGAAAGTAAGTTTTAAGAAAATAATTCGAGTAGAAGGAAATGCTTCTTGGAAATAAAGCAAAAAAGGAAGCATTTCTGCATCCTAGATGCTTTCCTCACATCATCTGTGCAAAGATAATGAAAACCGTTACGTTCCAGGTACCATAATTTCCAATGTTACAAATCATATAAATAATACTTCTTATCATTCATAAAACAAATTGGCACTAATCGTTATGATGTGTTTTTCTAACTCACTCCTAATGTAGATCTGATGAACTGGAATTGTTCACCTGCTCACATATACATGAGGGAAGTGAGGTTTAAAGTTCGAGCCAATTTCCCAATACTCTAAGCTAATAAATGGCAGAGTAAGACAGCCGCACTTTCTCTGGCTTCATGGCATGGCCTCGTGAGAAATGCAAGTCAGGGTACCTTGGCAGGGAATTCCAAGGATCAGTACATGGCAGCTGAAAGTTGTCTTGGATGCAAGACTGGGAGTGATGCTGAAGTCAGCCGAGCCCCAGCTGAGGATTCCTGAAACAGAACACCAGAACATGTTAGAGAACGAGGCGACTAAACTAAACTTCTGGGAGTCCTCAGCAGATTGTACAGATCCTAGGCTGAGGGTTCATAAGTATGTTGGTCTTTGAGAGGGTAGAAAGGAACACTTATTTAGATCCCCACCTCCTACTATGTGCTACTACAGTGGAGGCAATGCCTTAAGTCCAAGGTTTTGTTTCGATCCTTTGTGTGTGTGTTTGTGTGTGTGTGTGTGTGTTGTGTGTGTGTGTGTACATACGTGCACATGCAGTGTATAATGTAGGGACTAATCCATTTTTCTTCTACCTTGTTCATTGAAGCAGCATTTGTCAGTCAAACCCAGAGGTCACCAATATGACTAGTCTTGACAGCTATCTTGCCCTGGGGATCTGCCCTATCTACCTCCCTGGACTGGGATTCTATGTGGGCCACAAAGCCTATCCATCATTTACCTGAGACCTGTGAGCTATATCCTCAACTGCTAAGGTTCAAGTCCCAGTTTTGGACCCATCTCCTTTACTTTCGTTTTCTTATTCTTTTTTTTTCCATCTTGGTCATAATATCAGAACCAGGTTAAGGTATGACTGGCTCACTCAAACAATCACTCAAATCCCTCCACAAAAATGTGTTCTAATAAGGAGGAGGACCCTGCTGACTCTCTATTCTGTAAAGTCTTACCTTAACCCATGAGTTAAAGGACGAGATTATCCTAGTGGGTGATTGTGGATGCTGTTGTTGATGTTGAGGGAGGCTGGCAAATGAGGGGCCACAGCTGAGTCACTTATAATAACAGATACAAAGATGAGTGTGGTAGTGCATACCTATATTCTCAATTCTCACAAAGATCACAAGTTCAAATCCAGCCTGGGCTACATCGTAAATCCAAGGCCAGCCTGGGCTACAGAGTAAGTCCCTGGCCATCCTGGGCTACATAGTAAGTCCAAGGCCAACCTGGGCTACATAGAATGTCCAAGGTCAGTTTGGCCTACTTACATGACTCTTCTCCAAACAACAACAGGTTTTTTTTTTCCTTTTTAGTTTCTGTCTCTCCTATTTCCTGTACACTGATACCAGTGCTGTAGATTGGGAGTATGGGGGACAACTTTTGTCATGTCTGATGGTCGAGGTTCTCCCAAGCAGCACGGCAAACCAAATAGTGCAGCAAACAAGTCAGTTTTGATTTTTGCAGAATAATATGACACATGGGAAGTGCTGTCTGAGGAAATGGCTCTAAGATGGGACAACGCCTCGGGAGACTGGGCTTGGATCTTGTGCTAGTTTCGTCGTGATAAAAACAATGATGTTCTCAACCAGAGTCTGTGTTGGGAATACAATGCTGTGCTTCCATTTCAACACTGCATAATCTCCATATGGCAACTCTCGAAATCTTGTCTGATATTAAACAGATTATAGGAGAGACAAGTTGAGTATAAACACTGTCATTAAAAAGGGTTTAAACAATGAATAATTTTTTCTTTTAAGTTTTGTCTGTCATACCAGGTTCAGTGTTCTGCATAAACTCTAAAACACAGCAATTTTTTTAAATGGCCAAACAGTATGGACCTTATATTTTTCTACTAGGTCTAATCAAGACAAAATAATAACATTCTTTGCTTTAAAAAGAAAACTAATTGTGATTATTTGGCTTTTTTTTCCTTTGGTTAATTTCTTATTTTTAGTGTTTTGGGGTTCATTTTAAAAATTATTTTTTCATTGAATAATTATATTCTTATTTTCTAGTGTAGATCAAAATTTAGGTTGCTGGTCTTTGTTTCTAATCTAAGAATTAGTTTTGTAAATAAAATTTCCTCTTAGCACCTTCATAGTTATGTCTCACACATTTTGACAGTATGTTTCATATCTTAGTCTTTTTTTTTCTTACTGTTACACACTTTCATCATTTCTTCACATATGTATTACTTGTGAATGTGTAATTAATGTTTCAGGACTGGGAGACTCCTCTTCTCTCTCATTGAAGACTTCTATTTTAGTTTTGTTGTATTAGCAGAACACATCCAGAGGTGTTGGAGATGCAGCTCATTGGACAGAGTGCTCACATGGCTCTCACACAGCTCTGGGCTCCACCTACAATACCTTATAAGCCTGGTGTGGTAGTCCATCACCATAGTCCCATTACCAGGAGGAGAACCAGGAGTTAAAAATCATCCTTGAGTGCATAGTGTGTTTGAGGCCAGCCTGGGCTACATGAAACCTGTATACACAAATATGTCCCACAAGACATCCTTTCTTAGACATTTGCCACACTTTGTTCTGTGGTTTCTGAGTGTCTGAAAAGTCCAGGGTACTTGAAGGAAAAGAACATCCTGGTGCTTCTAGGGACTGTCAATCAGAGACATTGGCTGGTGAAGCCATCTCATCCTAGTTGGTTTTCTGCCTGCTTCTGTTGCTGATGGGCTGATCGGTGTCCACAGCTTTACTCATGATTGTCCTGCTTCCTTTTAGCTGTACCCATTCTTGCTTCCTGCTGAGGATGTGATGGAGTAGTGACACAAAGAATTGGGGTCTCCTTCCAGCCCACTGATTCTCTCAACAATAAGTTCTTTCTCTGTAGAAATAGTTTCTCTGTTGCTTACATTATCAGAAATAAATATAACACTCCCTTCTGTTTTATTTTGACACTGGGTTTCATTACGTAGGTAGGGCTGGCCTGAAATTCACTGTCTGCATTGAACTCAGAGAGATCAGCTTGCTCTGAGTTCTGGGATTAAATGGGCATACCTGGCTCTTTCTTTTTTAATTTTTTTAAAAATTTATCTCTATGGTGTGTGTGTGTGTGTGTGTGTGTGTGTGTGTGTGTGTGTGTGTTTTGACCAAAGAATCCATCAGATCCTCTGAACCATGGTCCTCTGCAAGAGCAACCAATGTTCCTGAGCAGTGAGCCATCTCCCCAGCCCCTTCTGCCTGCTCTAAACTCCACTTCATTGTTCATCCTGCCCATACTTCTCTTTAATTACTACTCGTAGTGTTAGCTTTAATTCACTGAGTTCCTATTCGATTTTCTCTTGTTTATTCTATTACCTCAGCAAGATGATGTGTATACTTTTGTTTTGGAAGTTTCTCATTGACGACACTTGAATTCTGGCTTTAAAATCCTTGCTGACAATTCTGACAAGGGTTTTCTCTTGGTGCCACCACCAGGGAACTGGTTTTTCCCCTCTGCTTTTCATTTAGGGGGATTGTCATGGTGTGACCTGATTTCCATTTTGACATCATTTGTCTAAGATGTCAGCAGGCCTGATACTGTGGGTACAGTGGCTGTTTATCCTAAATAAACTTTTGGTTGTGTTTTGGTTTTTCTGGATTTGCCTGATTGAATAAAAGGGATTATACCTCCAGTCCATACCGACAGGTATATTATACAGGAATCAGGAAGAGAGGTTCTCAACCTTCCTATCCTAACCTTTTAATACAGCTCCACCAACTGTAAAATTATTTCATTGCTACTTCATAACTTTAATTTTGCTATAGTTATGAATTGTGATGTAAATGTCTGGAATACAGGATATATGATATGTGACTCCTGTGCAAGGGCCATTTGAGCTCCCAAAGGGGTCTCAATCCAAGGGTAAAGAACCACTGATCAGGACTTAGTGGGATGCCCTTACCAACGTAGATGGTTGCCCAGTGTTGCCGGACACAATTCTCCATCTCTTGAAGGCAAAGGATCTTCCAAGATCAGGCTTTTTCCTGGGTCCCTCTGGAATAGTGGACACACTCTTGATGGTTACTGATGGATCAACTGACTCCAGGCAGTTTTCATTTACATCCTCGATGATGAGGATTCTAAAAAGGGTTCTGCTAGACAAAAGCAGTGGCTGAAGCTATCCCTGGTGATCTTTCCCTTCCCTAGTGGCTCCTTGTCCCCACAAGGCCAACAGTAGATGTCTGTGTCCGTCCCAAGCTGCACCTTTCCAACCTACACTCTTCCTCTGTGCTGTTTCTCTCACGAAGAGCACACAGGCTAACCCTGATCCCATCTTGTCCTCAGTCAGCACTAACCACCTAGTCCTCTCTGCCAGCTTTGCTTTCCCATATGACCCGGCTGCTCACAATTCTGAGGCATGTTCTTGCTTGTATGGACAAACAGAATGGCAGCGATTGGCTAGTCCATAATGACACAGATTCTGTATGATTCTGATTCAGAAGCCTGTAAATCAGAGATGAAGAGACCATCGGCAGAGGAAGGAGTTCTTGTGGGATGTTGTCACCACAGAAGGGATCCAATGGGCTTGGAAGACAAGAGAGAGAGCCAAACTCCCTTTCATAATTTAACCATTTCCACAATAGCATCATTAATGGATCTTTATTTGTAGGTCGCATTCCTCTTGACCTAATCAATTCTTCACAACTACATTCCCACTGGGGATTAATCTTCAGAAAATAACTTTTGGGCGAACACATTCAAACCAGAGATGAGGGTGAATATTTGGATATCTATAGTGGGTATGGGCATTATTCTTCCCACGTCGTGTACCCGTAAGATCTCTAACTACCTCCTTCCCCACGGTAGACTCACTGAATGACGTGAATTCCGGGTGATTGATGAGGTACAGATACCAAAGCTCATTGCCGTATCCTGTCAAAAGTATCAAGCTCAAAACAGCAAGAGCCACATGTGGGAAGGAAAATATGAATAAACTTTACGGTATCTCTAAACTATAAACCCACAATTTAATCAAAACATTGTTTTAGACTCAGTTCTTTTATATCGACGTGCTTCAAATGTACAAGTCAGTGGCCTTGCTTGTGACTCCTTGTACAGGTTTATACTGTACATTAGCCATATTCATCCTCACAACTCACCTCCATTTCCACCTGCACACACACACACACACACACACACACACACACACACCCTGCTGCTCCCCTTCCTCTTCCTATATGCCCCCTTTCACTTAATATCCCTTATTAAAATCTAAATTTCGCAATCGTCTGTTTGAGTCTGTCTTGTTTTACTTAACACATTGTATTTTACACTCCCATCCGTTTTTCTGAGAACAAAACCATTTCCTCTTATACAGGGATGAAAATCACATCAATGTATATCCCATATTTAAGCCATTCATTCAGTGATCACCAGCTAAGGTTATTCCAATGACTTGTCTATTGCACACAGTGTGGCAATCAGAATGGATGGGCAGGGGGTCTGGTTAGTTTTTATTGTCAGTTTGACTCAACCTGGGAAGAAGGATCCTCAGCTGAAGAATTGCCTCCATCAGATTGGCCTTTGGCCACAAATTTAAGGAATTTTTTTGTTGATGGTTGATGTGGAAGGGTCTAGCCCACTTTGGTTAGTGTCATCCCCTATGAAGGTGGCCCTGGGTTGTATGAGAAGAAGAGAAAGCTGAGTAGGTCATGGATAGCAATCCAGTACTCAGCATTTCTAAGACGTCTCTGCTTCCTTTCCTGCCTCTAGAGTCCTGCCTGAGTTCCTGCCCCAACATTGCTCAGTAACAGACTGGTATCTAGAAGATAGAGTGAGACAAACTCTTTCCTCCTCAAGTTGACGGCTATGATGAGATTATTCTTCTTGTTGCCTACTTGCTCTTCACTTTTTTGAAAGTTGTCTCTGTTTATTGTTCTTAGAAAGATGATATTACATGTTTTCTCATGGGCTCTCTGTCTCTCTCTGTGACTCTCTCTGTCTCTGTCGGTCTCTCTCTCTGAATTTGTGTGTTTGAGTGTGTATATGTGTATGTATGTGTGTGTTTATGTGTTTGTGTATGTATGAGTGTTTCTGTGTGTGTGTGTGTGTGTGTGTGTTTGTGTCTGTGCTCTTTCCAGGTTTAAAAAAAGATCCCAAGGCTGTACATCTCAGCAGGTGCCTAGAGAAGGAAGATGAAGGGAAGAAAAGGGGGAAAAATCATATCCTTTGAGTTAACCCCACATTGAGGTTAGGCACATAGTAGACCAACAGTCACATAATGGCAGAGGAGTCATAACAGCAGAGAGAGAGAGAGTAAAACACAAAGTGTGAAGGAAAATGTGCTCAAAACTAAGATAGAAGGGAGAAAAAGAGGACGATGCACTTAGAAAAGTGGACAGATTTTAAAAAGCTGCCATAAGTTGTTAAGCTCTAAGTACGTTTAAAAAAATTATAATGTTAAAGTGGAAGGGAATTATTGGGAAGAGGGAAGAGATGGTCAGAGTGTAGTGGGGAGAGGGGAGGGTTCTGAAAAGAATCCTTTTGAAGATCTGAAGAACTATGTGACACAAACAATTAAAGTGCCCTTTAATTTACAGGTAAATTCCACACTTACCTGCATCCAGGATTCTGTCTACCCATATTTCAAAAACAAAATTACGTCATCTATTTCATCCTGTTTTGCTGCATTTGATCTAATAAATTCCTTGACCTGAAGTGCTGGTGAATTTTAAGACATTTAAAATACGACTGGTCGATATCGGGTTTGTCATCAGTTTATCCCGACTTTGGAAGCAGGTCCAGGAGCTAATTTTTCCTCCCTCTTTGCAAAGAATCCATAATTCATGATTGCCATTGACTTCAATACAAGGTATTTAATCCTGTCAAATTCCAGCTTTGTTTGAATAAAAATGGCCCTCCTCTAATTGTGGGTTTTGATAAAGCTAATTTTGGTGTGCTATCCAGTGGGCTGCCTCGAAGAGAGGCTAGCAATATTTCCGATACGGAGAATGGCTTAAAGATAACCAAAGGAAAGATAGGAGCTGGGAAAATAACCACCAAGGATGTTGGTGACTCAGAAACTAAAGACTTTTTCAGAAAAAAAAAATGCATGAAAAGAGCTACTTGGGCAGACTGTGACTCGAGGCATCAGAATATTTGGGTGGGAACTTTATTTTGGGTCTCCAGGAGGCTACATGAGAAGCTAAAACCTAGATGCTGGAAGTTTCTAAGCGTAACTAGGGAAGGAACTGGGCTGAGTGGGCTTCTATGACGTAAGCAGAGCCTGGATGATGTCACAGAGCACTGGGCGGAGGTTGCGCTTCTCTTCCACTTGGGGGCGCTAGACTCCCTTGAATGTGGGTTCACTATCTTCCCAGCAGGGTGTGAAAGCCAGTTCAGCTCCTGAACCCCACAATTGTTCAACAGCCTTTTGGAGCCTGACCGGTTTCCGAAGACAGAATCTGGACGACGAGGACATTTTCTTTCGGTAAATACGTTTATGAAGATAACTGGGACCCTTGTAGGCCAGAAAGCTAAATTTTTTCCCTCGTACAGCGAGGAACCGTCTGTTCTGATGTCTTCCACGTTTGAGAGCTCGGCGGATGGTCTAGGCTAGTCAGTCTAAGAGTTTATTATCCTTTGCTAACAATATCTAATTAATAATCCTACTAAAATGCCAAAACTCCTCTCTGTGCCTGTGCATTTTAGGAGATAACATTTCTTTTTTTTTGTTGTTGTTGTTGTTTTTTTTTTTTTTTTTCGGAGCTGAGGACCGAACCCAGGGCCTTCTGTGTGCTAGGCAACTGCTCTACCACTGAGCTAAATCCCAACCCCAGGAGATATTATTTCTAAATGGCTGTTGTTGCCTACACAAAAGACTCTTGTTGCGGTCGAAGATGCAACAGCGTCGCGGAATAAACCTGGGTCTGGGTCAGGATGCACAGTACAGAAAGCCAGTGGACTGGCGTGCTGTGTCTCTGGGCAGACACTTGTGGATGTTGCCACATAGTTCATAGTTAGAGGGTAGAAGAGGGGTGTGGCCAACCTTCTGGCTCCTTTGCTATCCTTTCTCTGTTCTGCTTGCTTAAAGTGGGGACAGGGATACTTAATCCCACACTGACCGCGCCATTCAAGGAGAGGTTCCTCAGCAGAGGCAAAGTGCCTCGGGCTGAAGATATGTGTCTGAATATGTTATTCTGAGCTGCAGAGAACCATTAGTTCATTTCCCTTTGAACTTTAGATTTTGATTTTTGAGACAGGGTTTTTCTGTGGGTAGCTTTGGCTATCCTGGAACTAACTCTGTAGACCAGGCTGGCCTTGATCTCACAGAGGTCTGCCTCCCTCTGCCTCTTGAGTGCTGGAATTAAAGGTGTGCTCCACCATTGCCCAGCCCTCCTACGAAATTCTGATTATGACAGAATTTGATTCAGATGCTCAACCCTGTTTACATCGCATTCCTCACCTGCTCCAAAGTTCTCTTAGACAAGAGCCTTGGTGCAGCGCCCTCTCCACCCCAACCCCATTGTTCTTGCAGGCACTCTCATGACAGCGGCACCAGCATTGTGTCTGGTTTAAGCAGGAGAGCTCTTCAAACCCAGGCCACGGGCAAGTATGAAGCCTGAACACCGAACGATACCCACAAGACAGTGGACCAGGATGTCGTTGCCTACCACACTAGGTCTATAGCCAAGAAGAAGAGGATGTCTCTGAGGAGGATGAGCACACCATCCTTCCAGAAGCGGAGGAGGAGGAGGCCTTCTCTCCAGGCCCTGGGGGACATTGTGGGCTGCAGAATTTCTCACGGATGAAAGGAAGGTGATGAGCCTGTCACCCAATGGAAGGCCATCGTTCTAGATCAACTGCCAACAAATCCCTCTCTCTATCTGGTCAAGTATGACAGAATTGACTGTGTCTACGGACTGGCACTTCACAGCGATGAGAGGATTTTAAAACTTAAGGTCTTTACTCACAAAGTAGTGTTTCCTCAAGTGAAAGACGCCCATCTCGCAAGTGCCATGGTTGGCCGAGCTGTGGAGCATAAATTTGAGGGCAAACATGGCTCTAAGGAGAACTGGAGGGGGTGGTCCTAGCCCAGGTGCCGATCATGAAGGGCTGGTTTTACATCACCTACGAGAAAGATCAAGTCCTATACATCTACCAGCTCCTGGATGATTATGCAGAAGGTAACCTCAGTACCATTTCAGATAATCCTCCAGCAGAGGTGAAGTCTGATGTTGACAGCGACATCTTAACCGGTCAATGTGTGCAGTTCACCAGAAGCGACGGGCCCAAACAGATCGACAAAGTCATTTACCAAGTTCTAGCCAAGCCTTCTGTGTAGTTCACCAAGTTTGATGGCGACATCCACATCTACGTCTATAATCTGGTGGAAAAGATCCGTTAAGGTGAAATGCACAAAGTGAGGGGGACATAGATGGGTAATTTATAGGATTGGGGGAAAATGTATGTTTTTCTGTGTTTCAGATACCCAAGGGCCTTTGACAACCCCAGTATCTTTTCCAGTTGAATTTGTTTTGCTCTAAAAATTAAAATGTGCGATGTGACGTGTTGTGTGTGAACACTTTGGTGGAGGATACGGACTGTGGTGGATGGAACATGGAGAGGAAGCCGGAAAGGTCAAGGCTGTGAACAGTAAGTCTAATGTCACGTAGACTAAAACAAACAGGACTGAGCTGGTCTGGTCTTTAGGGAGAGAAAAGAACTGGAGATGAGGCTTAGAGGAGCAGGGATGGCACGGGGGAAAAAAGATGGATGTTTAGGAAGCAGTGGAGAGGGGCCAGAAATAGATAGACTCTCTGAGGTGAAGTTTGAGGAAGAAACAGACAGTTGGGGAAAAAGGGGCTTGAAATAGGGAGGTGGTCTTGGAACTCAAGGGGAAACCCAATAAACTGATCCAAGCAGACTGAGAATCAGAGAAGGTCGGGGAGTGTTTGACTAACGAAACCTAATGAAACCTGTTTCTCATCTGTAGATGTATTATTTTTAATTATGTGGTGGGGGAAGGGCATGAATACAGGAGACCACAGAGACAAGAATAGTCAGGTCCCCTGGAGCTTGAATTAAAGGTGGTTGGGAGCCTTTGGACATCAGCTCAAAGAACAAATCCAAGTCCTCTTTCAAAGCAGACAAGCTCTTCATCCATTGGTCATCTCTCCAGGCCCCTAAAGTCATCTTTTTAAATAAATCCCACCTTCACATGCAGAGAAGAGACCAGGATGAGGGTAAGAAAGATTAAATTGATGGGGATGTGGAAAAAAGACTAAAGAACACATGAGGGAGTAGAGGACACTGAGGGACGCAGGAATTCCACGATGGAGTTCTCAAAAAGTGAAGCAGGAGACACAGGAAGAACAGAAAGGGTCTAGAATGAGTTGAACTTGGGCCGCATCCATATTGGTCTCTTTGGTTCCTTAAAGAACAGCCAAGACATCACTACAGAAGATGGATGTGAGGGGGAGGCTTCCCCGGAGGACATTTTGACGAGGATAACTCAAGAGTAGTGAATGCCAAACTCAGTTTATATCTATCGATTCATGAAAGTATCATAAAGCCCATTATTTTGTATGATCAGTAGAAAGTAATTTAAAAGGGAAGATGAGGATGCCTTCTCTCAGGTGTTACGTGGATCCTGTGTTTAGCTTCCCTGAGCACGTTAGACTCTGTTGCATCCTGTAATATTTTTTGAGGTCTCTGCTCAATGCCCCTAGATGACCACAAAGAGCTCTTGCACTGGCTTGTCTTGCCTGGCTCTCCTTCGACTGGATGGCTTCCTCCACACCTGTGGGCCCTGTTACCCTATCTAGCCCCAGGAAGTTCCCGTCTTTTACTCACATGTGATCTCATCCTCAGAAACTCTTGATGGTGCCTCCAGTGCAGAGGTGCTGAGCTCTTTCCTATGCCATTTGCCGTGACTTTAAAATGCTTTGCGGTTCCTGACCATGTAGCTCTCTCATCCTGAGAAACCCCTGTTCACCCCATGGGGTCTCTCTGAGCCACATCTACACTCCAAGAGTGTCTTTGGAGACAACCTTATCTTGGACTCATTCATTGCTGTTTCTTCTCTCAAGAATAAGTTTCTCACTGCAGGACTTGAAAATACATTGTATCATTGATTAATTCTGCTATTTGGAAGTTTTTATACTGGTTGGTTGTCTGATGGTTTCATTGCTGCGAAAAGACACCATGACCAATGCAACTTATAAGGGACAACATTTTTTGGGGGGGTTCTTTTTTTTCTGAGCTGGGGACTGAACCCAGGGCCTTGTGCTTCCTAGGCAAGCGCTCTACCACTGAGCTAAATCCCCAACCCCAAGGGACAACATTCAATTAGGGCAGGCTTTCAGGTTCAGAAGTTCAGTCTATTTTCATCAAGGCAGGAATCATGGAAGCGTCTAGGCAGACATGGTGTTGGAGAAGAAGCATATCACCCCCACAATGATATGCTTCCTCCAACAAGGCCACACCTACTCCCACAAGGCCATGCCTCCTACTTGTGCCACACTTCCCATGAGACAATCACATTGTAACCACCGCCCTGATTTTATGCCAACGTGACGCAAGCTAGAGTCATCAGAGAAGAGGGCGCCTCAGTTGAGAACATGCGTCCATAAGATCGAGCTGGAGGGCATTTTCTTAGTGATTGGTGGGGGAGGGCCCGGCTCACTGTGAGCGGCACCATTCCTAGGCTGGTGGTCCTGGGTTCTATAAGACAGCAAGCTCAGCAAGACATGAGGAGCAAGACAGTAAGAAATGCCACTCCATAGCCTCTGCCTCAGTTCCTGCCTCCAGGATCCTGTCCTGTTTGAGTTCCTGTTCCAACTTACTTTGGTCATGAGCAGCAATGTAGAAGTGTAAGCTGAATAAACCTTTTCCTCCCTAACTTTTCTTTGGTCACAGTGTTTCCTTACAACAATAGGAACACTAAGTAAGACAATTTCTTATAGAAACAATGTGTCTAGTAGAGCCCCAGACGCTTACCTCATAACCACAAATAGAGACGTATAGACACTTTGTTTTAATTTAAAGGTAAGACTTGCTCATGTACTGACCTGTGACTTTCTAGTTTGCTTCCTTCTAGTCATGATGAATGCCATGATCAAAACTAACTTGGGGAGGAAAGGGTTATTTGCTTTACAGGTTACAGACCATCATTTAGGAAAACCAGAACAGGAGCTTGAAGTGGTAACAAGGAGCACTGCTTGTTGGCCTGCTCCCTGTCTCAGTCATTATTCTGTTGCTGTGAAGAGACACCATGGTCAAGGCAGCTACTCTAAATGAAAACATGTAATTGGAGGCTCCCTTACAGTTTCAGACGTCTGGTCCATCATCATGGCAGGGAGCATAACACTGGAGCAATAGAGAGCTGCTGCTCTGTAAGCAAAAAGAGAGAAAGAGAGAGAGAGAGAGAGAGAGAGAGAGAGAGAGAGAGAGAGAGAGAGAGAGAGAGGGGGGGGGGGGAGAGAGACAGAGAGGAATTCTGGGAAAGCATGGGGCTCTTGAAAACTCAAACCCCACCCTTGTTGACACACCCTCTTCCTCCAATGAGGTCACACCTCTTAATCCTTCTAATCCTTGAAAATACTGTCACTCCCTGTTAACTAAATATTCAAATATATGACAGTGGGAGCCTTTCTTATTCAAACCGCCACACTCCCCATGGCATGCTCCATTACTATTTCTTACAGCCTAAAAGGCTATTCTTTTACACATGACTACTGATGAACTTGCCCACAATGGTGGGTCCTCCCACAACAGTCATTAATCAAGATAATGTTCCATAGACGTGCCCAAAGACTTATCTAATCGAGGCAGTTCTTGAATTGTTCTCTCTTCTCAGTTGACTCCAGATTGTCAAATTGGGAAAAAAAAAGAGAGAGAGTAACCCAGCACCTTAATGTTTCTCTTACTCCATGTTACATCCTCACCACCAGCCACTCTCTTCTCTCAGTGTACAGACCCACTTCCCTGTATGGCAGAACTGAAGAGTAACTACTGTCACCAACATGAATACGCGAGGATATATGACAAGAAATGAATACATTCTACAGCTAGCAACGCCAAGCAAAAGCATTTTAGTGTGTGCTGCACTTACTGGGAGACTGTCAGTCACTGGCCATTTAATTGGTCACAGTAGACCACAGAACCAAAAAGTCACAACCTACATATCATCTCCTCTAGCAGGAGACATAGACCTTTCTCAAAACCCATGAATCTATCTGTAGGCTTAGATTTTTTCAAAACCTACTTTATTTAGGGTTCTTAAATACTTCAACCGCACTTCTAGCCCACCAACGAGAGGTAGCAGAGAGAAAAAGTTAACAGGAAAAGGAGAGAGTTGTGGACATATTTAGAAGTAATTCTTTGGGGAAACACCAATCTTCATTGTGCAGTACTGTCCAATACCAAGCGCAAAACACAAACCAGTAGCAGTGCCTTGACCTGGCAGAAACCACAAGGCTCTAACCAACAAGTAGCAGCAGAAGCAACCAGAAGCAGCCCAAATAGCACAGGCTCTTTTGTGCATTTCTCATTATGGATAGAAGACCAGGAAAGACCATCGATGTATTGCAAGGTGTAGCAATGTAAAAATGTCCTCTCCCTCTCTCTGGGATTACATTTATTTTCTCCATAAACATCCTGTCCCCCTTCAAGCATGTGCTCCAGCGAAATATCACATGCCTTCTCAGGTGTCTGCTTCAGCAAAACATCCTCTCATAACATAGCTTCCAGAAAAACATCCTGTGACACAAGTGAGTTTCCAAAGAAACCAAAATTTTTCCACTTCAACTAGCCTTGTCTCATATTTAGCCATTACATCACAAAACATATAATGGCCATCTTGCAAGGGTCCTAGCGCCCAACTCCATCAGCCGCTGGAGCTTCAGCAATTACACTCCGTGAGACTCAGACCCTTTTGTGAGCGCAACCTATGTTTTCCCTGTAAACATTGTGGTCTCTCCATCTTTGCTCTCAGCCAATAGCTGTCCAACTTCCAGCCAACTCAGCTGTTACCAGAAAAACCCTCATTAAGAAAGCCAATGAATTTGACTTGATTTTTTTTCCCTGACAGAACGGAGTGTTCTCCCTGCCTGGTTACACTGGTGTCTGAGTCATCTGTAATAAAACCCACTACTATTAAGATCAAAGTCACAGGAACTATGACAAATAGCAAATCACATGACAAGCATCACACTTGGACAAGCCTTTTCTGCAGCTTTATTGAAGTATAATTATACCTACTTTAAAAATCCATTTAAGTGTGCAATTTAATGATATTAAAGCAAAATTTATAGCTTCCTTCCCTTTTTTAATACTCATTTCCCACTAATTCATACAATATCGAAGTCTATTAAAAACACAGAAGTGAAGTCAGGAGAAGGACCAGAGTGGGAAACAGCAAGCTTCTTGATTTGCTAAGACAACAGATATATTGACAGAATCTCCTGGATAAAACCACTTGGGAAACATTGGGTCTTCTCTTAGCGTGCAGCCTCCAGACAAAGAGTTTAAAGGATTAAGTCATTGTCCACCTACATCAAATCCGGACCTGACCTGGTGTGGTCAGCATCACTTTTGTCCACTTTCATGTTAATCACATTCATCTCTCTTACAAGTTGCCTAGCAACTGACATAGTAAACAAACTTATTTTGGTTCATGGTTTCATAGGTTTCGGTCCATGGTCACATGACCATGAAAGGGGCATGATAGAGCTCAACTGCTAACCTCACTGTCATCCAAGAAGCACCAACACAGGAAGAGACCAAGGACAAAAAAACACCCTCCAAGACACGTCCCAAATGACCAAGTCCCTTAATTTCCTATCTCCTAGTTTCCCGCCACCTTCATACACATCCATCAACAGATGAATTCATTGATTACAGCCCACGGGGTCCAATCGATTTTCATAGTCCACCTTTGAACATTGTACTGGGACAATGTGTATCTTAAACCCATAGGGTATGGCCAGAGGATGTGTCAGAGGTCTAACCTTCACCTCACACTAGAAACAGCTGGGTAGGTTTCTCAACATCCCCTATTTCTTTCTGGTACTGAGCTACACCATGTCTGCATTGCAGCATTTTGTCTGGGGTGAGATACCATCAGCAGTCAATTGTAAAGACGCCCCCCACCATGTGTTTGCTTGAATGTAAAATGGGACATCTATAGACAAACACGCATATACACAGACTCACAGAGAGAGGCAAAAAGGGAAGGAGTTGAGTCTTAGGAACCCTCAAGGAAGAGGGAGTGGAAATATAAGATACAGCTCTCAGTGAGAACCAGAACAAAGCAGTGTCTTCTGTACACAACAGGACCACTATCGCTCAGCCCTAGCTGATAGGAAAGGGAGAGTCAATTTTTTCCAAAGATATAGATGGTGATAAGCTGGCCAGTCTCCAGGGGCTTGCCCAAGGCCCATGAATTTATGGGCAGCATAAATGACTTGAGTGGGTTATTACAGTGGGGAGAAAGAGAGCTTGAATTTGGGAGAAGGGATTAGGTGGGGATGGATCTGGGAGGAGTTAGGAAGAGACGTGAGAAGTAAATTCTATCAATATATAATGTACGAAGTTCTCAAGGAACTAATAAAATTGGTTTTTAAAGTACCATATCTCTACTGAACACATACAAACCATTTTTCTTGTTATCTCCTAAATAACAGCTCCTCATGATTTCATTTCATTAAGTACAAAAGTAATTCAGTGATTATTAAAATGTATGAGGGTCTGGGGAGACGGCAGAGGGGTAAAGCCAAGTGTGTGGTCACACATGCAAACACCAATGCTTGGTATGGGAACAGGAGGATGACCGGGGCTTCCTGACAGTGAGCCTCACCTCAGGTTCAGCAGGGGACCCTGTCACAAGGGAATACAGTAGGTAGTGAAGGAGCAGGACACGCTCTACCCTCCCCCAACCTCTGCACTTACATGTCTCTATGATCACCCACACATACACACATATAAATATGACTAGAGTATACAAAAGGCTTGCATAGGTTATAGGCAAATGATGTGTCGTTTTATCTAAGGAACCTGAGGACTTTTAGATCATTGGGAGTCCTGGGGCCAACTCTCAGAGGACACGATATATCTCCTTATTGTCCAAACGAATCCTTTGTTGAGTGTGTGTCAGTGACTCCACACAGTTCTCCTCCTCTAGGTTCCTGTGTATCACAGAGAATGATCTGGAAATACTGAAACAAATATAAACTAAAGGCTTTGTTGGGGTTTCTAGGCTTGCATTAAAATTATATTTATCACGTTTTATTAAATGGAAGGGAAATCTTCAGCTCCCAGCAACAATAGACCCAATCATGTTGGCTTCTGTTTTATCCAATTATGAAGAGCAATTAATTGCGCATCAATAGCTCCCCATGCTTTGAACTAAATCAGGATGAAGGGATATGTTTCCATAATCCCTATGTGGATAATCAAGAATGGGGGGAGGGATGATGCCTTTGGCTTATGGGAGAGATATGGCTTGATTGGATATTGTTATGCAAATAACCCTAACATCTGAGAAATGAAATGTCACGACAAAATATACTACCAAATGGGATGGACACTCATTATTTGATTTCTTTTAAAAGAAAAAAAAAACATACTTTAGGATTTTGAATAACTGTGACCCTCAGAGGTTCAAATACTTGAAGGTGTTTGATTTCCTGTTTGTGGATTGTTTAGAAAGGATTGGGAGTTGTGTTTTTGTTAAAAGAGATGTGTCAATGGGAGGTGGGGGCCTTGAGATTTCAAAAGCCCACCAGGCTTCTCTCTCTCCCTCCCTCTCTCTCTCCCTCTGAATCTCTCCCTCTCTCTCTCTCTGTCTCTCTCTCTCACTCTCTGTCTCTCTATCTATCTATCTATCTCTCTCTTCTGGGGAGCAGGATGTGAGCACTCAGGAACTACACAGCCAGGCCTGCCTGCCTGCCAGCCTGCTGCCATGGTGTCTACCACGATGGTCCATGGACTCACCCTCTGAAACTGTAAGACGGCAATTAAATGTTTCCTTTCATAAATTGATTTGGTCGGGGTGTCTATTCACAGAAATAGAACAGTAAGTAAGGCACACATCTTCCTGTCTATTTTTCTAATACTTCTGTATTTATTTCATTAAAGTTACCTGTTGTCCATTGAACAGATTTATGGATAAGTTTCAAGTTTGAAGACAATAGTGCCAAATAGGAGTGACACTGCTAGGGGGTGTGGCCTTGTTGGAGTGGGTGTGGCCTTGTTGGAGTAGGTGTGTCACTGTGGACATGGGCTTTAAGAACCTCACCCTAGCTGCCTGGAATTCAGTCTTCTAACAGCCTTCAGAGGAAGATGTAGAAAACTCAGCTCCTCCTGCACATGCCTGCCTAGATGCTGTCGTGCTCCTGCCTTGATGTTAATATGTTGCAGTTTCCTCTCCAACCCGAATAGGCCCATACAATGAAAAAGCAACTCAATTAATGAGAAAACAATCCAGCCTCTAGATTTGGCAGATCCACCCTACACTATCCTATTCCTAACTCCCAAATCTCTCATCCTTTGCACCTTTTATTTTCCAAGTCTCCAGCTTCTTCTTCTGCCACGACGACTCTCTCCTCACTTCTTCTCTTTCTCCTCCCCTGATTCCTCTTACTTTTCTCAGTTCCCCATCGTGTGCTAAACAGTCCCTTTTTCACCTCTCTTCCTTACTCCTCTCCCAACTCTCCCCGCCCCCGTTTAATCCCTCTCCCTTCCTCAGGTTCTACTGGCTCAACTGGCACAAACTGTTTTCTCTCACCCTATTCTCTGATTCTAATCCCCCTCTCACTCCCAACTTTTCCCTCTGCACAAATCTCACGCTCTTGCCTTTATTTAACAAATTCAGAGAAAATTTCAAGGCCAACCACAATATTTCCCCCTTTTCTCCAGTTAAAATACCTTTTCCCTATATATATATATATGTGATCTAAGTATTTTTATTACCATTCTGCAATTTATAAAACTAACAAAACACTCATCACCCAGTGCATCAACTTTGTTCATTAACCATGTCATCTATACTAAAAACTATACCTGGCTATATCCTGGCTCTAGATCATATGCCACGTGAAAACCACCCTAACAGATTTATCATCTTTCTCAATACTGAACTGTTTGGGTTGTTTATGAGGCTACCAGTCTCCAACCACATCAGAAATCCAAGAATGATTAATATTACCTGAAAATATGGGAAGCACAAAACATGGCTTCCAAGCTTAGCCAATTTATAGAGACTGCTGATCACCTGGACAGTCCCCTTATTCCATAATATGTCGGAGCATCAGTCTTCAGACTTCTGGCACAGGATCATCTGACAGACTTTTGTAATGCAGATTTTGAAGGGCTGATCACGCTGCCTTGGCAGAGATTATCAGTCGACTCTTCTGCATAATTTGTACTTTTGTGGACAGTGTTTTGTCTGTAGATGAATTGAAGCAATTTGCTCAGTGGCTGTGTCACCACGATTTGAGCAACTCCATTGATGCTCAATTTCTTCTTTGAGTCTAAGGGGTCCTGTCGGGGCAGACAGGTCTCTAGTCAAATGATCTAGACGAAGAAATGTCCATAAACAGGTTATTCTGTGGACTTCTGACGCCCTTGAAGATTTCCTATCTACATAGGTGTTTCTGAACTGTTAAGCATAGACTACCGTTGGCCCTCTCTAATCAAAGTATTTCCAAAACCCATCTAAACTGACTCAGAACCATGACTTTACAATCTGGTCTTTAGCTGGTTCTGGTTAATCAATTAAAAATAATGTATAATAGCAGTTATAGGACTGGGTCTAAGACTTGTATTCTTAGATGCATAGTGGAGGCACAATGCTAATGTTAAAGTAGCAATATTAATCTCAATTATAAATCAATAAGAAAGTATACCAATGAAAACCTCACATTTGTGTAAAATCCATTCTATACCAATGAAAAGATTGCAGCTTCAACTTTGTATCAATTACAGACATTTCTATCAATGTAAGATATAGCTGTAAAATTTTGTTTAAGAGTAAGTTTGCTAATCTATCCGTTTGTCTATTTCTCTAACTTCTATGTATTACTATATCACCCCCCCTTCTTTCTAAACTAAGAAGGATAAAAAAGAGGAAAGGAAAGATAGCAATCCCTGAGTTTAAATTCTCTAGTTCCCCCTGCCCAAAGCTACATTTGTACAGTATCCCTTAAAAGAAAACATATCCACTGTTCTTAGAATAACCATAACCATCCACCCCAACATAAGGAACTGGGAAGATAATCTTCATCGTCTTCTTTCAGCTGAATTGGGGTGAAGAATTCCCTTCTGGGGCCCAAGGGGAATTAGGAAAAGTTGGCTTTGTCGGAGTAGAGGTAGCTGGGATTTGCCTGCCAGTCACTCTGTGCTGAAAAGTTCATCTCTTAGCTGACCTCTTGACTATGACAGTCTGAAGGGCTGGATAAGTAAGCTGGCCATTCTGGAAAAGTTCTGAAAGCAGGCCTTTAAATGAAGCAGCTTCCGTGTAATTGAGGGAGAATCAAACACGAAGTTGGACTGGAAGGTCCCGGAATCTCAGCATCCCAGAGTGTGGATCATTTCAGGGCTGTCTTTCTCTTCTTTCCTCCTGCAGCACACAAAACTGTACAAGCATCATATAGTTCTGTAAGCGCATTCACATGGAGTAAGCTGGGTGCACAGCTTAGTTAATAAAGATCAACAAAGAAAGGTGACTGCCTTTCTTCAGGTTAGTTGGATCATATAATCAAACTGTAACATAATTTTGTAAAACATGCCGTTTTACAGGATGCATGTAATAAAAAGTTATGAGAAATTCATACTCAAAATGGTACTGGCTGATTATAGACATTTTAGTCTCAGCCAGTTCATACATGGAGACCTAAACATCCTCATATATATACATTACCTATTTGTTGATTTTCTTAGTCTCCCTTTTCTTCTGTGTTGCCGAGGACTTCAGGAGGTCTTCCCTTGTCATGTCTGATCTTTATCAGCTTGGAAGGAACCCACAGCTTTTCTTCTCCTGTACAAACATAGGCATAACCCCTTCCCCAGCGTAACACATTTCCCATTTTCCATTCTGATGTCAGAATATCCTTAATATAAACAGGCTGGTTTAGTTCAGTAGTCTTTTCCACAATCCAATGTCTTTCAGCAGCTGTGCTGCTTTGTTCATCAGCATTTAAAAAATTTAAGTTTAATAAAGCACTATGTAGCCTACCTCGGGAAGTTTTTGTTGCCCCGTTTTGCCTGTTAAGCATCTCCTTTAGACTTCGATTAGATCTCTCCACAATCGCTTGTCCTGTAGGATTGTGTGGTATACCTGTCACATGTTTTATATTATAATATTCAAAGAGGCACTTAATCTTGTTAGAGATACATGCTGGACCATTGTCCGTTTTAATTTGTATGGGTATTCCCATTATAGCCATAACTTCTAACAAATGTGTAATTACAGAATCGGCCTTTTCTGACGCTAAGGCAGTTGCCCATCGAAATCCTGAGTATGTATCTATAGTATGGTGTATGAATTTCAGCTTACCAAACTCTGTAAAATGGAGAACATCCATGTGCGAAATTTCATTCCTTTGGGTGCCTTTAGGGTTAGTTCCTGTAGGCAATGGAGTTTGATTATATAACGAGCAAGTAGGACATTGCCTCACAGTCTCCTTGGCTTGTTGCCAAGTGATAGAGAATTCTTTCTTTAAGCCTTTGCTGTTGACATGGTGTTTTTATGGAATTCTGAAGCCTCTAGTACACTTCCTATCAGTAGCTGGTAAATTTCATTATTGCCTTGCGCCAGAGGACCTGGCAGACCTGTATGGGATCTGATGTGTGTTATATATAGTGGGTAACTCCTATTTCTGATCTTTTGTTGTAGCTGAATATAAAGTGATGTCAATTCAGAATAATCCTGAATAAGTTCTGCAGTTTCTATGTGCAAAGCAACCCTTTCTGCATATTGAGAGTCAGTTACTGTATTAAGAGGCTCTTGAAAATCTGACAACACCATGAGTATTGCATATAATTCACATTTTTGAACTGACTTATAGGGACTCTCAGTCACCTTGCTTACATTTTCTGATTTATTTATGTATGTATGTATGTATGTATGTATGTATGTATTTATTTATTTTTGGTTCTTTTTTTCGGAGCTCGGGATCGAACCCAGGGCCTTGTGCTTCCTAGGCAAGCACTCTACCACTGAGCTAAATCCCCCCTTTTCTGATTTTCCTGACTTCTGGCATCAGCGTAAAATGTAGGGGCTCCAGATATTGGAGTTCCCTTTATTATACAAGGGAGGATCCACTTAGTTCGTTTTATGAACTGAAGTAGCTTGCTTTTAGGATATCTGTTGTTAATCTCTCCTAAGAACTTACTGCATGCTCTTTGCAAATGTTCAATTTGTACCCACAAAGAGGCAATTTCTGTATTAGTAAAAGGTACCACAATTTCAGCCGGATCCATTCCAAGTAATTGTCGAAGTCTCAATTTTCCTTTAAGTATCAATTCAGAGACCTTCTCAAGGTAGGTTTTCAGTTTCTTACTCTGTTTATGTTGCTAAAAATATCCATTCTAAGATATAATCTTCCCTCTGCATGAGAATTCCTGTAAGGGAATGAGTAGAGGGTAAGATGACTAATATGCAGGCCATCTTTGGATCAATACGATCTAGATGTGTGTCCTGCAGTTTCCTTTCTACCAAAGCTAGCTCTTTCTCAGCCTCAGCTGACAGTTTCCTTGGGCTATTTAAATCTTTATCGCCTTGTAACGTTTGAAATAAATTGCTCAACTCTTGACTGGTCAAGCCAATCACAGGCCTCAACCAGTTAATATCTCACAGTAGTTTCTGGAAAATCATTAAGTGTCCTTAATTGCTTTCTTTTGAATTGCACCTTTTGTGGCCTAATCCTTTGTAGACTTATTTTATACCCTAGATAATTAATAGAATCCCCTCTTTGTATTTTCTCAGGAGCGATTCGTAATCCCCAGCAAGGAAAGGATTTTTTCACTTCATCACACATTCTTTCCAGGATATTTATATCTGAATCAGACAATAAAATGTCATCCATGTAATGATAAATAATAGACTGGGGAAATTGTTTGCAAATCATCTCCAATTACTGTTGTACAAAATATTGACACAAGGTAGAGCTATTCAACATTCCCAGTGGCAGGACTTTCCATTGATATCTTTTTATGGGCTGACCTCTATTGAGGGTAGGCACTGAAAAGTCAAACCTTTCCTTATCACCTTCATGTAGAGGAATAGTGAAAAAACAATATTTTAAGTCAATCACTATAATAGGCCATTCCTTAGGCAACAAAGAAGGCAGCGGAATCCCAGGCTGCAGGGAACCCATCAGCTGAATAATCTTATTAATTGCTCTGAGATCTGTCAACACCCTCCATTTGCCAGACCTTTTTTTAATGACAAATAGTGGAGAATTCCAAGGGCTGGTGGACTCCTCTATATGCTGAGCCTCCAGCTGCTCCTGGACTAGCTGTTCTAATGCCTGTAGTTTTTCTTTTCTCATAGACCATTGATCAATCCAGATGGGTTGGTCAGTCAGCCAACTTAGTGGCAAGGCTGTTGTTGTCCTAACAGCAGTGGCTCCTTGTGGTAGCACTAAATTGTCAGCCTCTGCTTTATCTTGCTTATGGACAGCTTGGACCGTCTCTAACTATCCTTGATAACATTCCCTGACTGATTTAAAGTTTTTATTAGGAGCCTGATGAATTTCAGGGCCAGACCCTGAAACTGAGGGGATATTAATTTGAGTTTTCCACTGCTGTAGTAGGTGTCCTCCCCATAAGTTAATGGCTGTATCAGCCACGTATGGCCTTAATTTTCCTACCTGACCTTCTGGTCCTATACATTTAAGCCACCTGGTGCTGTGTATTATTTGGGATAAAGTGCCAACACCTTGAAGCTGCATATCCACTCCTTGAAGTGGCCAACTAGTGGGCCAAGATTTTGGAGAGATGATGGTAACATCTGCTCCAGTGTCAATCATTCCTTCAATTTCAATATTGTTTACCAGTATTTTTAGTTTTGGTCTTTTGTCCTCTATAGACGTTGTCCAAATATTCATTTTTCACTCTCTTTGAGGCTTTTGGGATTGTCCATAGGACTTCCCTCAGACTCCTCTGGTCCCAGAACATCTATTTTTGAATTCATGCCATTTAATTGTTCTGAGGAAGAGAACTCTCCTTGCCTGGCATTGGGGCCTGCGAGAGGCCCCCTGGAAATTTAATGGCAGGATGCGGCCCCATCTGTCTGTTATTGCTCTACATTGCTTAGTCGAATGTCCACCTCTGCCACATTTTTGACACATTCCAGGAGGCATAGTCCCCCTTTTGGTATTACTTTGGTTTTTCTTGCTGTAATATCAGAGATGACCCTGCTCACCACAATTAAAACATTTGAAATCTTGGGTCATCTCTAGCTGCCCAGTGGCAGCTTCTCCTATCACAGTCGTATCAGGAGAACAAGATCCAACAATAGCTGTATATCTAATCCACTCATCTATTGGAGCGGACCTCGCCTTCAGTGGTCTGATTACTTCCCTGCTTTCGGTATCTGCATTTTCAAAGGCTAAAGACTCAATTATCGCCTTTCTTGCTGCTGAATCTGATACACTCCTTTCCACACCTGAGGTAAGCATTTGTAAAAGGTCAGGGAAGGTTTCTTTAGGACCTTGTATGTCTTGAGTGAAAGTTTCAAGTCTTTTCCCTGATTCTGCGACTTTGTCCCAGTCCTTTAAGGCTGACAATCGACACCATGCCAGAGTTTCTTCATCATATACAGCCTGCACCTCTACTTCAGCAAAGCGGCCTTCACCAAGCAGTTGATCTCTGGAAATCTCTCTGCCCCTAGCTCTATTTTATCGTTCTATCTCCCTCACTTCTTCTCTCCACCACGAAATCCATTGTAAATTTTCAGCAGGCTCTAGAATTGCTCTTACCATATCTTTCCAGTCTTGGGGGATTACTCTATTTTTAATAGCCCAAGAAATCAAGATTTGTTTTACAAATGGTGAATGCATTCCAAAATTAGTTACGCTTTCCTTAAATTTCCTTAATTCTAACACATCCATGGGTTGACATTCAAATTCTTCATAACCCTGTGGATGATCATCGTTTGGAGGCTTTTGTTGTACACTAACTGGATAGACTAAAGTTGTTTCCTAATAACCTTAGGTTGGCTTTCTCTAATTTTATCTTCTGTCTCTTCCTGAGTTTTTTCTTTAGTTGTAATTTTAAATTCCTCTCTTAAAGTCTGTACCCATGATTCATATTTCTCCATCTGTCTTCCCCCCTGTTCCTTGAGTTCCTGAATTCTCTGTTCAAGGCTTTGCTTCCACACTTTGAATTTTTCTTTATATTGTACTTCTAATAATTTGTTATCCATTATCTTTTGATTGATTAATTTTAAAAAGTTATTCTCCAAGTCTTGCTTCCAAACCTCATTGCTTTCTCTCTGCTGTTCAGTATGAATTGTGAGCTCTTGTATGTTCTGTTCTAACATCCTTTCTAGTTCCTGTCTACCACTTTTATTTTCATCTTTCTGTCTCTTATTCTGATCTATAATTTCCTGTGTCTTCAATTCTAGTGTTCCTTCTAGGCTACATTGCCAAGATTTAATTTTCTCTTTCTGTTGTACATGTTGTTCCATAATTACCTGTATCTTCTGTTCTAAGCCCTGCTTCCATAATTTTAGCTTCTCTTTATGTTGTAATTCTGATATTGCAGCCTCTGCCTTATTTTGATTTTCTAGTTTTAGTAAGTTATCCTCTAGACTTTGTTTCCAGATTCTATCTCTATTTTCCTGCTGTTCAATTTGATCGTTGAGTTGTCGAATTCTTTTTTTCTAGTGTCTCTTCTAGCTCCTGTTGCCAAACTTAAGCTTATCTCACTGTTGTTCAGAGTCATCTATATATCTGAGAAATTTCTGTTCTAGCATTTCTTGAAATTTCTTTCCTAAGGCTAGAAATTTGCTATTTAGGGTCCTGTCTTTTGAGAAGGTATAGTAAATCAGAAGAATGAATATTGCAATACCGGTCAATGATAAAGTGTCTTTTTCCTCAAAATTCACAACCATCAGACCATTCAAAATATCATTCCATAAGGCTCAAAAGATATTCATTGTGTTTCTCATCTTTAAGTATCAAAAAGTTATATATCTCTCTTACATCAAAGTAGTATCTGATCCGAAGCCGTTTGTACCTTTTTCTCCCTCCGCTTCAGAACACGTGCAGTCCTCTCGATTCTTCCTAGACCCCTCAGACCCAGTCTTCAACTTCTAATCCACCAGTACTCCTGCCTAGATCTCTATCAGAGCCCTATTCTGGGGGTGAGAGGGAAGTAAACTTTTATCTCAGGTTAGTTGAGTTCTAATGGATACGTTGGGCGCCAGTTGTTGCAGTTTCCTCTCCAACAGGAATCGGCCCGTAAGAAAATGCAACTCAATTAATGTGAAAACAATCCAGCGTCTAGATTGGGCAGATCCACCCTACACTGTCCTATTCCTAGCTCCCAAATCCCTCATCCCTTTCACCTTTTATTTGCCAGGTCTCCAGCTTCTCCTTCTCCCATGACGACTCTCTCCTCACTTCTTTCCTTTTCCTCCCCTGACTCCTCTAACTTTTTCTCAGTTCCCCATCATGTCCCTAAACTCTCGCTCTCCCACCGATCTTCATTCCTCCTCTCCCAACACTCTCAACTGTCCAATCCTCCCCCTCCTCCTCAGGTTCTACTGGCTCAACTGTCACCAACTGTCGTCTCTCACCCTATTCTCTGAACCTCTTTCCCTCTCGCTCCTGACTCCTCCATCTGCCCAAATCTCGTGCTCTTGCCTTTATTTCACAAATTCAGAGAGAAATCCAAGGCAAACCACAACAAAAACGTAAGCTTTTTAGACTCTACATACAATTAAAACTAAGCTTATTGGCCAATTAACAGCGATTCACTTTGCAAAACACTAGCTGTGTGTTTGTCTTCAATGTCAACTTCCTACAAGCTTTTCTTGCTGGAACGAACAGAATTTGCCAAAGAATGTTCGATTCAGAATGGAAAACACATGTTTTGTCTATATAGAAAAGTCTGCTTTATACTGTCTAGAACCACTTAAAACTAAGCTTATTCGAGAAGTAACAGCAATTCACATTGCAAAACACTCGCTGTGTGTTTATCTTCAAAGTCAAGGTCCTACAAGCTTTTTCTGCTTAGAACGAACAGAATTTGCCAAAGAATGTGTGATCCAGACTGGGAAAAAGATGTTTTGTCTATATAGAAAAGTCTGCTTTTTACCGTCTAGAACCACTTAAAACTAAGCTTATTTTCTAAGTAACAGCAATTCACTGTGCAAAACAGTAGCTGTGTGTTTATCTGCAAAGTAAACTTCCTACATGCTTTTCCCGCTTGGAAGGAACAGAATTCCCCAAAGAATGTGTGATTCAGACTGGGAAACCCATGGTTTGTCTATATAGAAAAGTCTGCGTTTTACAGTCTAGAACCACTTAAAACTAAGCTTATTCGCCAAATAAGAGCAATTCATTTTTCAAAACACTAGCTGTGTGTTTATCTTCAAAGTCAACTTCCTACAAGCTTTTCCCACTTGGAACGAACAGAATTCACCTAAGAATATTTGATTCAGACTGGGAATCACATGGTTTGTCTATATAGAAAAGTATACTTTTTACCGTCTAGAACCACTTAAAACTAAGCTTATTCGCGAATTAACAGCAATTCACTTTGCAAATCACTAGCTGTGTGTTTATTTTCAAAGTAAACTTCCTTCAAGCTTTTCCCGCTTGGAAGGAACAGAATTCACAAAAGAATGTACAAATTAGACTGGGAAACGCAGTTTTATCTATAAAGTAAATTCTGCTTTTTACCTTCTCGAACCACTTAAAACTAAGCTTATTCACCAAGTAACAGCAATTCACTTTGCAAAACACTAAGTGTGTGTTTATCTTGAAACTAAACTTCTGACCAGCTTTTCCTGCTTGGGTCGAACAGAATTTGCCAAAGAATGTCTGATTCAGACTGGGATACGCATCTTTGTCTGTATAGAAAAGTATGCTTTTTCCATCTGGATCCACTTAAAAGAAAGGTTACTTGCCAAGTAACAGCCATTCACTTTGCAAAACACTAGCTGTGTGTTTATCTTCAAAGTAAACTTTCTAAACGCTTTTCCTGCTTGAAATGAATGGAATTCACCCAGGAATGTGTGATTCAGACTGGGAAACGCATGTTTTGTCTATATTGAAAAGTCTGCATTTTACCGTCTAGAACCACTTAAAACTAAGCTTATTCGCCAAAAAACAGCAATTCACTTAGCAAAACACTAGCTGTGTGTTTATCTTCAAAGGAAACTTCCGACAAACTTTTCCCACTTGGAACGAACAGAATTCGTCAAAGAATGTGAGATTCAAACTGGGAAACACATGCTTTGTCTGTATAGAAAAGTATGCGTTTTACTGTCTATAACCACTTAAAACTAAGCTTATTCGACAAGTAATGGCAATTTTATTTGCGAAACACCAGCTGTGTGTTTATCTTCAAGGTTCTTTGTATTACTGGATACATAGAAAGATATTGTGTAAATTTTTTTTGTCATGTAATATCTTAGTTTCTCCATCTATGTTAATTGAGAGTTTTGCTGGATACAGTAGCCTGGGCTGGCATTTGTGGTCTCTTAGTGTCTGTATGACATCTGTCCAGGATCTTCTGGCTTTCATAGTCTCTGGTGAGAAATCTGGTGTAATTCTGATTAGTTAGCCATTATATGTTATTTAATCTTTTCCCTTACTGTTGTTAATATTTTTATTTGTTTTGTGCATTTTGTGTTTTGACTACTATGTGACAGGTGGGCAGAAGTGGCAGTCTCTCCTTCCCTGTGGTCTCAGTATTGCCCACTCTTCTGGGTGATCAGCTCTCTGTCCCACAGAGTTTCCAAAGGAGTTTCAAATGTTCACTCCCTATCCTACAGGTATCCAATCCTTCCAATTCTCCTCCATATTGTGTTGGACAAGACCCCTCTGGTCAAGGGGAGGTACAACAGGCCCCATCAGACAAAGAGGGCTGCAAAAGTTCTTGTCTTAAAGGTAATCTCAGTGATTACTTAGGTTCCACAAATAGATTAAGTCCTGCCCCCTCTCCACATGAGACTTTAGTACCTAAGCCAGCTGGCAAAGCAGGGCAGAGAGTTATGTCCACTCACAAATACAGGAAAAGATGTCCTCCATCTCCACCAAAGTGCCTTATGCAATCTGCTTTGGGTATAATGAGTTTGAAACCTGGTTCTGCAGACAAAGGGGATTTCAGAACTTCCCTATTAAACCAAGAGGACCTTCAAAGTCCTCCACTATTAAAAATGGATTTAAATCATCACTTATGGTCCAAGGGGGGCAAAATGCAGTCACAAATCCCCAAGTGAACCTCATAATACACATACCAGCCCAAGCAGAGACAAACCTTTCTTCATGTACACCATTAGATCAAGGACCATTGAAAGTTTCAGAAGGGGCTCTTGAGAGTTCCACACCCACGCAAGATGTGGGAGAAAATTCTGAGTCCACCCAAGGAACTCTTGTGCCTTCTGCACATAAAAAATATGATCTAGCACCCTCACCATCTCCCCCAGTACTTCCAATGTCCCTATACAACAGAGAATTATTCAAATATTCTCTACCACCAAAAAGGACCCTCCTGACTTGTCATCAGGCCCAAAAGAGCCAAGTTTATCACAACACACAGTCAATGAGCCATGCAGACTCCATATTTATACCGTGTGCAGAGAAGATACAACATCCCCTACCTCCCAGGAGACTCTAGGTCATTCTGTCCTGTAAGGAGAGGCTCCAAAATTTTCCACATATACATCAAAGATGCTAGAAATTCCCAAAAATGAGCAGGTTTCTCTGAGTAGTACTCTATCTCATAAAGAGACTGTTGGACGAGAAACATCTACAAAAGGAGTTCTACCCACAGCCACATCTTGGCTTGTGTATGTGACACGTGTACAAAAGATGTTCTAGGACATATTCCATCTGTAGAGAAGGTTATGGATCGAACCATATGTGAACGCGGAGTAGGGGAACATGATATGCAAACACCAGAGTCTGTAGCATCCTCGACATCTGAGGAAAGGGATTCCTTGGATTCCATTTGTGCAAAAGAATGGATATGACCTCCGCAGATTTCACAGGAGGCTATAGGAACTTCCTTATCTCCTCAAGATCAGAAATCTTCCCCAGATACAGAAGAATCTACACACTCTTCCAAATATGCACAAAGGGTTTCCAGTCCTTCTTTATACCCACAAGCAGACTCAGAACATCTGCCAAATACATCAAAGGCTCTGGATTTTACCTTATCTCCTGAAGGTGCCTTGGAAGCCGTTTTGCCTATCAAGCAGGCTAGGGAACCTGACACTTCTATACGAAAGTCTGTTTCAATATCTGTAGCAGAAGAAATTTTTCTTGGAACTTCCACAATTACACAACGATGTCTAGAAACATCCTTATCTGCTCATGAGGCTCCCAGACCTTTCACATAAGTCCATGATGCTCTAGGAGAGGTCACATCTTCAGAGGTAGCTCTAATACCTACTCCCGTTTCTGACATCACAGTCAGGATTTCTACACATATACACAGTATATTAAGACCTTCCTCAACTGAGGATGTCTTAGGATCTACTGCATCTGAACAGCATGCTTTACAACTAACCCCATCTACCCAAGTAGATTTATTTCACATGTCCACTCTGGGGAGAAATAGTCGACATTCTCCCTCTACCAAGATGGACCACAGGCATCCAGTTTCTAGAAACAAAGGGTTAAGATTTGATCCTCCTGATGGAGTCTTGAGAAATTTCTCCTCTAAGGAAGACAGGTTCAACCTTCCCCCTTCTGCTAAAAGGGATCTTGTGCCATCTTCTGCTGCCAAAGAGACACCAAAACATACAACTACTCCTCAGGTGAGTCTCACACCTTCTCCATCTGTCCAAAGGGCCTGGAATTTTCCAAAAAATGACCAAGGAAATGTGGACCGTTGCCAATCCTTACAAGGTAATGCTGGACATTACATATTGTCCCAAGATGGTCAAGTAACTCCTCCTTCTACCAAAAAGGCATGTTCACCATCTGCCCTAGGGTTTCAGGGAATTTCTTCACCCCTCTCAAGGGCTCCAGAAAGTGTTCTCCATGCTCAAAGTGATTTGTCATTGTGAAAATTAGACTTCAAAAATACAAAACCATTTTTATATTTCCAAAGGTCTGAGGGATAGTCCACATCGAAAGAAAAATCATGTAGACCTTGTGCCATTAGCCAAAGTATATCAGAAAAATTCCATGTCTTCTAAAGCATCTAAAAATCAATCTGGCTCTAGTACTCTTCCTGGGAAACATTTACCATCAGCCATACAATCCACAGAACAATCGAAATCTAAAAAGGGATATCTAGAAACTTTACCATCTGCCAAAAGGTCTTTAGGATGTTCATCAACTTCTCCAAGAGCTCGGTTAACCCAGAGAACAAAAGAACTAAAGCCATCTGCCCAGGGTGTTTTCACAAGAACCACATATTTCTTCTTTTCTTTTATACCAAGACAGATGTCCAGCTTCTTTCTCCCCATCTCTGATTGCTTCATCCTATTTGTTCTCCCTCCCAAATGGCTCTTTACTCTGAATTAGAGGCCAATTAATAAACCATAGATATATGGAAGGAATATCTGAGAGGCATTTGCTGTCAAGACAACACTTGTTACCTCACAGAAGAAGCTAAAGCTCTCCAGGATACAAGAAATTTTTCAGGGAGGGCCTAATGATGATGTCACTGAGAACAGCCATGGCCTACCTGCTGAACAGCTTTCCTTACATTGATGAATTTCAAGGGTGCCTTTTCCAGGTATGTCTCCTGTGACACAGTGGAAACCTTTATGTACTCCATCTCTCTAAAGCTAGAGACTTCTTTTTCCTTCATTAGTGGTTTCATGTTGTGAATGGAGAAAGTTAATCAGGGTCCTGGTATGGGTAGTAATGATCTAGGAACTTGGAGTGGAGGTGATTCTTCTGGATAATATTTTTATTCCTAGGTCCATTCCTGTGACATAAAGTTCAATTTTCTAGGTTTTCTCTGTTTTGTAAAGGCCAGTATATTCCCTTCAGACCTTTAGGTGAATGAATATTGTATTTAACTTTCTTATTGTACATTCCTTGATAGGGGACTTTATTAATATTCCTGAATGTGTACTCAAAAATTCTGATTTCCTATTCCATTTTCCGCAATGATTTTGGCAATGAAATGGGCCCAGCTATAGAGTGAGTATAACACTGTAAATACTGTGTACCTACTTCAAATGATAAACTCCTAATCCTTATTTTATCCAAAGATTACCAGTCATCAATAAAACAAATGACCACATGGACTATACATTTTGGATCTCTAGATACATTTGATATCTGTACTACACTATCTACCTTCCTGTGTTCGCATGGCCAGACTTGAAGGTTTTAGATGTGTTACCATGATTCTTTCTACGCCCAAATATAAGAAACAGGAGGATGTGCAGGGAGAAGAAAGGCCTGAGGAACAGTGAAACCCCAATTTCAAAAGCTTCATAAATACAGGAGGGAGTCTATTTGACATTGTCATTTGTAAATTCTACATTTTTGACTTACTTATACAGAATCCATGTTAACATTCCACCTAACCTAATAGATGTAGGAAGGACCAAAAGTATATATATATATATATATATATATATATATATATATATATATACCAAAACAGGATAAGATTGATGAAGCTAAGAAGTGCATTCTGCCAAGAACCAGATATAGATATTTCCTGAGAGACACAACTAGAACATATCATATACAGAAGTGAATGTTTTCTTGTAAAAATATAAAAATAAAAAAGTAAAATTTTCTTTTACCCTGCTAACACTTTCATTGATGTGTCTGAAATTCTGTGTGAGATATATTGGCAGAAACACCTTCCCACTCCTCGGCTCCGCAGTGTTTCCTGCCACCACACACTTTCCTATACTCACATCCTCACATAAAAAACACACAACACAATAATCTTTAATCCACTTCATTAGATATAATTTCCCTCTGAAACATACAAAGCCTGGTACCATCCATCCCTTAGAAACATTAATAACAACATGTAAATACACAGAACAGAACAGAATCTTAAATTTACCTACAATGGCTTCTCACTCTGTCATCTTCCTTTCTCTCTTTTTTCCTCTAATCTCCTCCCTCTTCCTTCAAACTTCTCTCCTGGCCATTCTTCCTTCTCCTCAAATGATAACCCTCTTCCTATCCTGTTCCTACCACTCACATATACTTTACAAATTCAATGGGGAGATAGTTCTGGTTATGTCACCTGAGTTCTGAGTACAGGACTATGCTGCTGACCTTGGGGCAGTGGAATTAGCATCAAACACAGAAAACTTCCGGGCAAATCACAACTTGAACCCTAGTGGCAAACCAGTGAACTGAAAATTGACTTCTTGTTAGATTTGGAGAAAGGATTAGAAGAGGTGAAGGTGCTTTCAATCCCATAAGAACAACAATGCCAATGAAACAGAGCTTTCTGGTAGACCAATATTCAAAGACTGTACATGAACAGATCTATGGCAATAACTGCATATGATGCAGAGGATGGCCTTGTTGGGCTACAATTGAAGGAGAACCCTTGGTCCTGCCTAGGTTTGACTCCCAGTTCAAGCGACTGTCCAGGGTTAGTAAGGGGGTTTATAGGAGAAGGGTAAGGGGACTGGTAATGGATCTTAAAGTCAGGAAATGGGAAAGGAAATAATATTTTAAATGTAAATTTAGAAATTTCCAATTAAAAAGCAATAAAATTTGTTAAAAAGTTTAAAAAAATGAAATAAAAGAAATCTGCCAGCTAATCACAGCTATTGACTCAGAATTTTAAGGGGTCACTGTCAGGGAATGGTAGTCAGAGTAATACTTGTGGAAAGACTGATATAATGAAGTCTCATCTGGAAGCACTTCTCCGTCCCAGATATCAGTGCCAGACACAAACTGCATTATTAGAATCCAATGCATGGAGGAGTTTACTCTGTGCTGAGGACACAATACTTGCCTTACCTTTCTTCCTTAGGACCTTTTCCTTCTTGGCAAAAGGATAAAAGCTATGAGATCTCAGGAAAAAACTATAGTGCCCTTCCTAACACCTGGCTTTTGGGATAAAGAAATGAATTATATAAACTATCTGACTTCCAAGAAAAATAACATGCAGGGAAGTCCAGATGCTTCTGAGAGGATCCCAGTACCTGATTCCCATGTGTGGAAGGCTCAGATCAAGGCTATCTGTTCAGAAAACGTACTCAACCCCTACCCAAGACTCAAGGAGCTTTCCCATTGACCACATATTTCTTCCTTTTTTATACCACGATAGAAAACCAGCTTCCTACTCGCCATGTCTGATCACTTCATCCTCTGTGTTCTCCCTCCCAAATGTCTGTTTACAATGCACTAGAGGACAATTAGTAAACCCAGAAGGTACTGAAGGAATACCTGAGAGGCAGTTGCAGTCAGAACAACACTTGTGACATCACATAAGAAGCTAGGACTCTCCAGGATACAAGAGATTTTTCAGGGAGGGCCTAATGATGATGTCACTGAGAACCACCATGTCCTACCTGCTGAACAGCTTTCCTTACATTGACCAGATTTGAGGGTGCCCTTTCCAGGAGTGTCTCCTGTGACACAGTGGAAACCTTTACATGCTACATCTCTCTAGAGACTTCTCTTTGCTTCATTAGAGGTTACATGCTCTGAATCGACAAAGTTAGTCAGCGGCTAAGCATGCCTAGAAAAGATTTAGGAACATAGAATGGAGGAGATTCTTCTAGATAAAATTTTATTCCCAGGTTCATTCCTGTGATACACAGTTCAATATTCCAGGTTTTCTCTATTTCCTAAAGGCCAGTATTTTGCCTACAGACCTTAATTGAATGAATATTGTATTTTACTTTCCCATTGTACATTCCTTGATAAGAGACTTTATTAATATTCCTGTATGTGTACTCAAAAATTCTGTTTCCAATTCCATTTTCAGCAAAGCAGAGGACAAATTACCTATAGAATTCAGTTCTGTAGTCCTATTTGATATCAGTACTACACTATCTAACTTCCTGTGTTCCCATTGCTAGCCTTGAGAGTCAGATGTTTTACCATGATTCTCTCTGAAGGCCAAACATAAGATACCGGAGGATGGGCAGGGCGAAGAAAGGCTTGAGGACCAGTGAAACCTCAACTTCAATACGTTCATAAGAACAGGAGGGAGTCTATTTGACATTGTCATTTCTGAACTCTACATTCTTGACCTAGTTGCTCAGAATCCATGTTACAATTCCCCCTAACCACATAGCTGTATGAGCCACCAAAAGTATATATACACATCAGCCACCAAAACTAGATAAGATTGATGTAGCTAAAAAGTGCATTCTGCCAGCAACTGGATATAGATATTTCCTGAGAGACATAGTTAGATCATGTCAACTACAGAAGTGAATACTAGTGACAAACTAGTGATCTGAAACAGACCTCTTGTTGGCAGATTTTGAGAAAGGATTACAAGAGCTGAAGGAGCTTTCAATCCCGTTAGAACAACAATGTCAATGAACCAGAGCTTTCTGGTACTAGACCAATGTTCAATGAATGTACACGGAAAGAGCTATGGCTCTAACTGCATGTGGCAGAGGATGGCCTTGTCATCAGGAATGGAAGCAGAAGCTATTGGTCCTCTCTAGGTTTGTCTGCCAGTCAAGGTAATGTGAAGGCGCAGTCAGGGGGGCTAGAGAAGAAGGGGAAGGATACGTTTAGGAATCTTATGGGCAGGAGAATGGGAAACGAAATAACATTAAATGTAAATATAAAAACATCAAGTTTAAAAAAGCAATAAAATTGCTAAAACATAAAAAAGAAAGAAATAAAAGAAGAGAAAACTTACAGCTAATCACACCTATTGACTCAGAATAGTAAATGGTAGTCAGTGGAAATAATAGCACTGCTGCTTCCCAGACTGCACTATAGGTATCCAAAACATGGAGGAGTTTACTCTGAGCCAGGGACACAATACCTGTCTTTCCCTTTTTCCTTAGGAACCATAAGAACAGAGAAGTCCAGATGCTTCTGAGAGGCTCCCAGCTCCTGATTCCCATAGATGGGAGGCTCAGATCAAGGCTATCTCTCTAGCAATCCCACTAAATCCCTACCAAGTACTCACTGACCTGTACCAAGGACAATGTATTTCTTCCTTTTTTTATACCAATACAGAAGGCCAGCTTCCTTCTCCCCATCTCTGATCTCTTCATCCTCTTTGTTCTCCCTCCCAAATTGATGTTTACTCTGAATTAGAGGTCAATTAGTAAACTCTAGAGGTACTGAAAAAATGTCTGAGAGGCAGTTGCAGTCATGACAACACTTGTGACATCACAGAAGATGATAGGGCTCTCCAGGTTACAAGAGATTTTTCAGGGAGGGCCTAATGATGATGTCTCTGAGGACTGCCATGGCCTACCTCCCGGGTTTTGGCACCAGATGTCCCGCGCTATCGTCTCACCAGCAAGAATGCACACTAGGACACACAAATCCTTCTGCAGCAAAGCATTTATTGTATCTTAAAGAGGGGATGCGGGGCCCCAGCAATGCGCGGCTTATATACACCCTAGCACGGCGCATCCACACCTGATTGGTCGCTTATCCATGATCTCATAGGCATGCCCCAGAGTGGGCAAAGACCTGGCATGAAGACACTCTTGCACATGCGCACACAGCTAACTTCCTGAAAGGAAGTCGGGCTGGCGCGGCGGAAGCCAGAGCCATCTTGAAATGGCAAATGCTATCCCGGCTTTCCACATGGGGCGCAGTGGAATCCAGCTCCATCTTGTGGTGGCGAATGCTATTGCGGCTTTCCACAACATACACTTCAATTTCCTAGGTTTTCTCGGTTTCTCAGAGGCAAGTATTTTCCCTACAGACCTTCAATTGATGAAATATTGTATTGATTTTTTTCTACATTCTTTCAGAGGGGACATTATAAATATTCCTAAATGTGTAGTCAGAAATTGTTTTCCAATTCAATTTTTTGCAACGATTATGGCAAAAAAGGGGCCTAGGTACAGAGTGAGTATAGCTGTGTAAATATTGTGTACCTACTTCAAATGGTAAACTCCCAAATCCTTATTTTTTTCAAAAAATTTCAGACATCAGTAAACCAAAGGACCACATGGAGTATTGAATTTGTTTCTCAAGACCTTTTTGATATCAGTACTACAGTATCAACCTTCCAGTGTCCCAGGGACAAATTTGAGGGTTTTGAAAGCTTTAGCATGATTCTTTCTTCAGGCCAAACAATAGATTCTGGAGGATGGGCAGGGAGAAGAATGACTGAAGTCCGGGGATCCCTGAACTTCAGTAGGTTCATAAGAAGAGGGGGGAGTCTATTTAGCATTTTCATTTGGGGATTCTACATTCTTTTTTTTTCTTTTCTTTTTTTCGGAGGTGGGTACCGAACTAGGCAAGCGCTCTAACCACTGAGCCAAATCCCCAACCTGGATTCTATATTCTTGACCTAGTTGTGGAGAATCCATGTTAAAATTCCTCCTTACTTCATCACTGCAGGAGCCATCAAAGTGTGTGTGTGTGTGTATATATATATATATATATATATATATATATATATATATATGCCACCAAAACTAGATAATATTGATGAAGCTAAGAAGTATATTCTGCCAGGAACCAGATATAGATCTTTCCTTAGAAAAAATACAGAAGTGAGTGCTAGCGGCAAACCAGTAAACTTAAAATGGACCTCTTGTTGGTAGATTTTGAGAAAGTATTACAAGAGGTGAAGGGGCTTTAACTGCATATGAACAACAATGCCAATGAATCAGTGCTTTCTTGTACTAAACCAATATTCAAGGTTGGTACACAGAGAGAAATATGGCTGGTTATGTCCTTCTTAAGCATCAATGGAAGGACAACCCATTTGTTCTCCCTGGGTTAGACTCACAGTTCAATGGAATGTAAAGGGGCAGTAAGGGGCATAATAGAACAAGAGCAGGAGCATGGTTAGGGATCTTATGGGAAGGAAATTGTGAAAGGAAATAACATTTGAATATAAATATAGAAATATTCAATTAATGATAAGGAATAAAATATGGTAAAAATAAAAAATGAAAGAAATTAAAGAAAAGAGCACAACCAACTAATCACACCTATTGACTCAGAAATCTAAAAAGTCATTGACAGGGAATGGAAGTCAGAGTAATACTAGTGAAAAGACGGGGACAATGAAGTGTCTAATAGGATCACTTCTCTCTCCCAGATAACAGGGTCAGACACAAACTGCTGTAAATGAATCCAAATCATGGAGGAGTTCACTCTGAGCTGAGGACACAATACCTGCCTCTCCCTTCTTCATTAGAAACTTTTTCTTCTGTGGCATAAAGGATAGGAGTCAAGAGCTCTCACGTAAACAACTATGTCCTTCCTAACTCTTGGATTTTGTAAGAAATTAATGATATAAACTCTCTGATGTCCAGGAACCATAACAAGCAGGGAAGTCCAGATGCTTCTGAGAGGCTCCCAACTCCTGATTACCATATGTGGAAGTCTCAGATCAAGGATATCTCTTCAGAGAATTCACTCAACACCTGCACAGGACTCACCGAGCTTTCCTATAGACCACGTATTTCTTCCTTTTTTTTTATACAAAGACAGAAGGGCAGCTTCCTTCTCCCCATCTCTGATATCATCTTCCTCTTTTTTTCTCCCTCGCAAATGGCTCTTTACTGTTCATTAGGAGCCAATTAGTAAACCCTAGAGGTAGTGAAGGAATATCTGTGATTCAATTGCAGTCAGGACAACACTCGTGACATCACAAAAGAAGCTAGGTCAATGCGGGATACAAGAGATTTTTCAGGGAGGGCCTAATGATGATGTCACTGAGAATTGCATAGCCTACCTGCTGAACACCTTTCCTTACATTGACCAGATTGGAGTTTGCACTTTCCTGGTATGTCTCCTGTTGCACAGTAGAAACCTATACATAGCCCATCTCTCTAAAGCTAGAGACTTCTCTCTGCTTCACTAGTGGTTACATGCTCTGAATGGAGAAAAATTAGACAGGGTAGAAAAGATTTAGGAACATGGAGTGTAGGAGACAATTCTAGATAATATTTTTATTCCCAGTTTCATTCCTGTGATATACAGTTCAATTTTTTCTGTTTTCTCTGTTTGCCAAAGGCCATTATTTTCCCTACAGACCTTTAATTGAATGAATATTGTATTTCAATTCCTTATGGTTAATTCCTTGATAGGGTATTTTGAAACTATTCCTCAATGTGTACTCAATAATTCTGTATTCCAATTCCATTTTTTGCAATGATTTTGGTCACAAAGGGTGCCCAGCTATAGAGTGAGTATAACAGTGTAAATACTGTGTACCTCCTTCAAATGATAAACTCCAAAATCCTTATTTTAACAAAAAATTACCAGACATCAGGAAAGCAAAGGACAACATGGACTATTGGATTTGGTTATCTGGTCCTATTTGAATCAGGACTACACTATCTATCTTCCAGTGTTCCCATGACCAGTCTTGAGGGTTTAGGATGTTTTACCAAGATTCTTTCTTAAAACCAAAAGTAAGATACCAGATGATGGGCAGGAAGAAGAATGGCTTGAGGACCAGTTATACATCTACTTCAATAGGTTCATAAAAACAGGAGGGAGTCTTTTAGAAATTGTCATTTATTAATTCTACATTCTTGACATAGTTGGGCAAAATCCATGTGAACATTCCACTTGACAAAATAGGTGAAAGAGCCACCAAAACTATATTTGTACACATCAGCCAAAAAAACTAGGTAAGATTGATGAAGGAAGAAGTGCCTTCTGCCAGGACCTGGATTTAGATACTTCCTGAGAGAAACAGATACAGCATGTGAAATACAGAAGCGAATGCAAGTAGCAAACCAGTGAGCTGAAAACAGACCTCTTGTTTGTAAATTTTGAAAAAGGACTCGAAGAGCTGAAGGTGCTTTCAACCCAAGAACAACAACGATGCCAGTGAACCAGCGCTTTCTCATATAGACCGATATACAAAGAAAGTACATGGACTAACCTACGGCTCCAAATGTATATGTGGCAAAAGATGGCCTTTCTGGTCAACATTGGAAAGAGAAGCCCTTGTATTCCCTACTTTGTCTCCCAGTTCAAGGGAATGCATTGTGGCAGAAAGGCTGGTTTGAAAAGAAGGAACGAGTAGGAAACTTATGGGCAGGAAACTGGAAAGGAAATAATATTTTCAAAGTAAATATAGAAACATCCGGTTAAAAAATCAATAAATTTTGCTAAAAAATAAAAAAGAATGATATAAGAGAAAAAAAGCTGCCAAGTAAACACACATATTGACACAGAAATCTGAAGTGTTATTCGGAGTAATACTAGGGGAAAGACTGAGATGATGAAGTCTCAACTAGAAGCACTTCTCTATCCCAGATATCAGTGTCAAACACAAACTGCACTATAGGAATCCAAAGCATGGAGGAGTTTACTCAGAGCTAGGGATACAATACTTGTTTTTCCCTTCTTTTTTAGGACCTTTTCTACTTGAAAAAAGAGTAAAGGTCATGACGTCTCAGGAAAATAACTGTGCCCTTCACAACACTCGGCTTTTGGTATCAAAAAATTAATGATATAAACTCTCTGTCTTCAAGGAACCATAAGAACAGAGAAGTACAGATAAGAACAGAGAAGTGCAGATGCTTCGGAGAGTCTCACAGCTCCTGATTCCCTCTGGTGGAAGGGTCATATCAAGGCTATGTCTTCAGCGATACCACTCAACACCTACAAAGGACTCACTGAGCTTTCCAAAGGACCACATATTTCTTCCTTGTTTTTTATACAAAGACAGAAGACCAGCTTCTTTCTCCCCATTTCTGTTCTCTTCATCCTCTTTGTTATCACTCCCAAATTTGCTCTGAAGTAGAGGCCTATTAGTAAACCCTAAAGGTACTGAAGGAATATCTCAGAGGCAGTTGCAGTCACAACAACACTTGTGACATCACAGAAGAAGCTAGTGCTCTCCAGGTTACAAGAGAGTTTTCAGGGAAGGCCTAATGATGATGTCACTGAAAAGTGTCATGGCATACCAGAGAAAACCTTTCCTTACATTGACCAGATTCAAGTTTGCACTTTCCAGGTATGTCTCCTGTGACACAGTGGAAACCTTTATATACTCCTTCTCTCTAAAGGTAGAGATTTCTATCTGCTTCACTAGTGGTTACATGCTGTGAGGCTTGGCATGGGTGAAAAAGATTTAAGAACATGGAGTGTAGGAGATTCTTCTAGATAATATTTTTATTCCCAGGATGATTCCTGTGACATACAGTTCAATTTTCTAGGGTTTCTCTGTTTCCTAATAGCCAGTATTTTCCTTACAGATGTATAAGTGAATGTATATTGTATTTCAATTTCTTATTGTAAAATCCTTGATAGGAGACTTTGTAAATATTTCTCAATGTACTCAAAAATTCTGTCTTCGAATACCATTTTCTGCAATGATATGTTCACAAATGGGGCCCAGTTATAGTGTAAGTATAATAGTGTAAATTCTGTGTACCTACTTTAAATGATAATCTCTCAAGTTGGTATTTTATCAAAAAATTACCAAACATCAGGAAAGCAAATGACAACATGGACTGTTGAATTATGTTTATTGTCCTATTTGATATCAGGAATACACTATCTAGCTTCCAGTGTTCCCATGGCGTGACTTGAGGGTTTAGGATGATTTACCATGATTCTTTCTTCAGGCCAAACGTAATATGCCAGATTATGTGCAGGGAAAAGAATGGCTTGAGGACCAGTTAAACATCTACTTCAGGGTTGGGGATTTAGCTCAGTGGTATAGTGCTTGCCTAGCAAGCACAATGCTCTGGGTTCGGTTCCCAGCTCCAAAAAAAAAAGAAAAAAGAAAAAAAAAAGAAAATAGGTTCATAAAATATCATTTTTGAATTCTATATTCTTGACATAGTTGGTCAGAATCCATGTTAAATTTCCAATTAACTTCATAGGTGTAAGAGCCACCAGAAGTATATATGTATATATCAGACAAAAAAAAAACTAGATAAGATTAATGAAGGTAGGAAGTGCATTCTGCAAGGAACTGGATATGGATATTTACTGAGAGACACAGATACAGCCTTTCAAATGAAGAAGTGAATGCTAGTAGCACATCAATGAACTGAAAACAGACCTCATGTTGGTAAATTTTGAAAAAGGATTAGAAGAGCTGAAGGTGCTTTCAACCCCATAAGAACAATGATGCCAATGAACCAGAGCTTTTTTATTACTAGACCAATATACAGAGAAAGTACATGGACTGACCTATGGCTACAAATGAATATGTTGCAGAGGATAGCCATTTTGGGCAACATTAGAAAGAGAAGCCCTTGTCCTCCCTAGTTTGTCTCCCAGTTCAAGGCAGTGTCATGTGGCAGAAAGGTTGGTTAGAGAAGAAGGAAATGGAACAGGTAGGAATCTTTTGGGCAGGAAACTGGGAAAGGAAATAATATTTTAAATGTATATACAGAAACATCTAGTTAAAAATCAAAAAAATTGCATACGTATAAAAAATGAATGATATAAAAGAAAATAAAGCTGCAAAGTCATCACAAATATTGACTCTGAAAGCTGATGTTGTAGTCAGAGTAATACTAGTGGAAAGACTGAGATGATGAAGTCTCAACTAGAAGCACTTCTCTCTCCCAAATATCAGTGTCAGACACAAACTGCACTATAGGTATCCAAAGCCTGGAGGAGTTTACCTTGAGTTAGGGACACAATACTTGTTTTTCCCTCCTTCCTTAGGACCTTTTTTTCTTGAAAAAAAGAGTAAATGTCATGACCTCTCAGGAAAATAACTGTGCCCTTCACAAAAGTTGGCTTTTGGAGTAAAGAAATGAATGATATAAACCCTTTGACTTCCAGGAACCATAAGAACAGGGAAGTCCAGATGCTTCTGAGAGCCTCACAGTTCCTTATTCCCATATGTGGAAGGCTCAGATCAAGGCTATCTGTTCAGCGATACCACTCAACCCCTACCAAGGAGTCACTGAGCTTTCCCAAGGACCACATATTTCTTCTTTGTTTTTATACCAAGAGAGAAGGCCAGCATCCTTCTACCCATTTCCAATCTCTTCATACTCTTTGTTATCACACCCAAATTTCTCTGAAATAGAGGCCAAATAGTAAACAATTCCCAGGATTGTCTCCTGTGACACAGTGGAAACCATTATGTACTCCATCTCTCTAAAGCTAGAGACTTCTCTCTGCTTCACTATTGGTTACATGCTCTGAATTAGGAAAGTTATTCAGGGGCTTGGCATGGGTAGTAAAGATTTAGGAACATGGAGTTTAGGAGATTCTTCTAGAGAATATTTTTATTCTGTATGTCACAGGGTTATTCCTGTGACATACAGTTCAATTTTCTAGGTTTTCTCTGTTTCCCAAAGTCTAATAATTTCCCTATAGACCTTTAATTTAATGAATATTGTATTTCCATTTCTTATTGTAAATTCCTTGAAAAGCGACTGTAGGAAGCTGCAACGTGCCAGGCCTCAAAGTTGGTGCTGGTTTCTGCCTTCCACTCTACCAATGGTGAGCTCTCCTTGCAGTAAACTAGTCCTTATTTGGCTACGCCTGCCTGGCCTGCTGGCTTCCGCATAGTGACAGTGTATCTGCATGACCCACATGGCTTGATAGGATTGGCCAGCACTAGCTTTTTAAGTGTGGTTCGAGGGTTCCCTGGGGTCAGAAGATTGTATCAAGGTTCCTGAGTAAAACTGCTTGAAGAAGACCTTCACTATTCGTGTCTTCCTTGCTGGTCGTGGTTGGGCTCGGCAAGTGATGGCCCATATAGGGACCTCCTGAAATCAGAACTTCTTGCAGTCAGGGCATCTCTAGAACATTCCCAAGTTAATGTGGGACCATAATGACCAAGGGAAATAAGTGGCTATAAATTCTCAGGGTAGTTAACAAGAAAGTTCTCAGTAGCAGCGAACCGAAATTAGGAAGACGCCTGGTGAATTTAGCCATAAAAGCGTAGAAAGGTTTTGTCATGGGGACCTCACAGTCTCATCCAATTTTTCAGGCTCTTCAAGAGCTGTTTGAGCATAAGAAACTAAAAATAAAAAGGAGCACCTTAGAGAGTTTTTTGAGCGAATGCAAAGTCATTGCCCCCCGGTTCACAGTCTCGGATAATCTTACTGTGGCAAGTTGGGAAAAACTAGGGAAAGACCTTGATTTTGCCTGGGAACAGGGGACTCTAAGACCTGGGGTCTATCCAGTGTGGTGCTTAGTGCGTAGTTGCCTTGAGGATCAAAAACGTTTTCAGGCAAATATAGAGAAGGGGCAAGCTGCCCTAGAAATGCTTCAAGAGGAGAGGTCAGAAAAGCAGGGAAGCACAAAGGAGACAGACTCAGAAAAGCCAGATACAGAGGAAGAAACAGACGAAACAGATTCAGAATAAGAGTTACAAGAGTTGATAGATCAAATGCAGAAACAGTCTCTAAGGAATAGACAGAAGAAGAAAAGGAAAAAGCCTAAAATGGTGGAGGAACTTCTTGGGTGGTTCCTCTCAGCTCCTCCTCCCTGCATTGTTGTAGAGGAAGGAAGTAGAGTTTCGGGTGCAGGGCGCCCTCCTGTGGTGAACAACGGTACTGAGCATGCGCAGGCTTTGCACCTGGCATCAGTTGGCTGATAATATGCTAATGAGGGAGCAGCACCATGCTAATTAGGTAATTCATGCTCCACCAAACACTGAGGGACAATCAGCATAGCCTCAGCTGCTGTCTATATAAGCCGAGCATTCTTGCTGCTTGAGGCCCCCCTGTCCCTGTTCAAGGGAGCTGTACAGTAAAGGTTTGTTTGCAGAAGAATCCTGTTGCCACGCGTCGTTCTTGCTGGCAAGACATTGGGCACGTGACAAACGGGTAGTACATTCTGCCCAGAAGTGTGGAAGCCGGTCTGCACCGAACTGCATCTTGGCCTATCCTGTTTATGTGGATGCTATTCAACAAAGGTATCATGAGCCTTTAGACTTTAAGGTGATCAAGTCCCTGATGGAATCAGTAGGACATATGGCATTATGGCCACATTTACCATACCTCAGGTTGAGGTCTTACACAGATTTTGCATGACTCCTAGTGATTGGATTAAACTTGCTCGGGCCTGTCTTAGTCTGGGACAGTATTTGGACTGGGGAGCTTTTCTTATTGAGTTTGCCAATGAACACGCTGCCGCTAACTTGGTAGTGAGGGGAGGGGCGGCCAGGCTGCCTGGGATAGAGATTCGCTGCTGGGTCAGGGACGCTTTGGCAATGCTCAGACAGGGTATCCAGGACAGGTTTACAAGCAGATTAATGAAGTTGAAACAAAGGCATGGAAATCCTTACCTAATAAGGGAGAAGTGAGTGGAAACCTCATCAAGATCCTTCAAGGACCTATGAAGCCATTCTCTGACTTTGTAGCCCGATTAGTGGAAGCAGCGGGAAGAGTCTTTGGCGACCCCAATACGGCTAGGCCCTTGATTAAACTGTTGAACGATGAACAGTCACAAAGGAATGTCAAGCCGCTATCACTCCTTACAAGAACAAGGGACTTGAGGCTTGGATGAACGTCTGTAGAGAAATAGGGGGACCTGTGACTAATGCTGGATTTGCGGCTGCACTTATGCCGATGATGCAGAGAAAAGGAGGAAACTCAGGAGTGTGTGTTAAGTGTGATCAACAGCGGCGCCTAAAAAGGCAATGTCCAGAAAGGAGAAGTCTATTCAGTACAGGAAGTGGCCAACACCCAAGGCAACAAGGGCTGTGCCCCAAGTGCAAAAAGGGGAACCATTGGGCTCATGAGTGCCACTCGGTAAAAGACATCAATGGGCAGCCTCTAATCTCAGGTTTTGGTGGACCAGGTCAAAAAATGGACAGCCGGGTCCACGACCCCAGGGCCCACAAATATATGGGCCAGTCGAGAATCAGGATGTAGAACAGAGTCACAAGAGATGGCCGTCCCTTCGCCATCCGAGGGGCAAAGGAGAGCCACTAAAGGCTCTTCAAGACTGGACCTCTGCTCCACCGCCAGACTCATACGAACTCCTTGGATGGGGGTCCAGTTGATAGAAACTGATTTTAAAGGACCCCTTGAACCTGGCACATTAGGTTACTTACAGGGAGATCATCTACAGATTTAAAAGGACTACATGTCCATCCAGGAGTTATTGACACAGATTATACAGGGGTAGTCAAGATCATGGTAGAATCACTGAAAGGGATTACTGCCATTTTCCCTGGGGACAGAATAGCCCAAATATTACTTTGCCTTGCCTTCATGGAAGATTTGCAGCACAGTCTAGAGAGAGGGGAGAGAATGGTTTCAGTTCCACAGGCTCTGGCCTTACATTTTTAGCCTTGGGTTAAACCAACGCCCAATAATGGAGGAAAGGGTAGATGGTAAAAGGATCCTAGGACTGTTGGATACAGGGGCCAATAGAAGTATAATAGCTAAGAAAGATTGACCCTCTGGATGGCCAGTACAGGCCTCATCTCAAACATTACAAGGTCTCGGTTATGCAAGAGCTCCTGATATGAGTGCAAGACAATTGAATTGGAGAGATGAGGAAGGGCATGCAGGATTTATGCAACCCTATGTGTTGGATTTGCCCATTTCCCTTTGGGGGAGAGATTTGCTGAAAGATATGGGTTTCAAATTGACCACTGAGTATTCTGAAACTTCACTAAAGATTATGAAACATGTGGGCTATTTTCCCAGTAAAGGAATAGGAAAACAGCTGCAGGGTAGGACTAGCCCTATAACTGCCCAACAGAGAGAAAGGAATCAGGACCTGGGTTTTCCTTGGGGTCACTGAGGATGGGTTCCCATTACCTGGAAAACAGAGGAGCTGGTGTGGGTTCCTCAGTGGATTCTTTCTTCTGAAAAGCTTGCTGGAGCTAAAGCTGACTACAAAGCATATAAAACCACCAGTATTACCTTGGAATACCCCAATATGTGTGATTAAAAAGAAGTCAGGGAAATGGAGATTGTTGCATGATTTACTAGTTATTAATGAACAGATGCAAATAATGGGTCCAGTGCAATGAGGGCTTCCTCTTTTATCCTCTCTGCCAGACTGTTAACCTGTTGTAGTGATTGATATAAAAGATTGTTTTTTCTCCATACCTCTTTGTCCAAGCGATAGTGAAAGATTTGCTTTTTCTGTTCCATCATGCAATCATGAAGAACCTGAGCAACGATATGAATGGGTAGTTTTACCACAGGGTATGGCCAATAGCCCTACTATGTATAAACTTTTTGGGGGCAACGCCATTGCCCCAATAAGACAGAGGTTTCCTGCGCTGAAATGCATCCATTTTATGGATGATATCCTTTTAACTTCAAAGAATGAAGAGATTTTAGATTTAGCATATAGAAATTTAGTTAATTTCCTAGAAGGTAGGGGATTGATTATTGCCCCGGAAAAGGTACAAAAGGGAAATCTTGTAAATTATTTAAGAGAAAAGTAAGTCCTGATACCATTATCCCCCATAAGGTTGAATTGAGGAAAGATAATCTTAAGACTCTTAATGATTTTCAAATATTACTAGGAGATATTAATTGGGTCAGATGTTATTTAAAATTACCAAATTATTAATTAAAACCATTGTATAATACTTTAGTTGGGGATTCGGCCTTGGGTTCTCCTAGACAATTGACTTATGAAGCAAGGGAAGCTTTAAAGGAGGTTAAAAAAGTATTACAAGGCACAATTTTACATCGATGGAAGGAGGGTGCAGACATTGTGCTATGCATTCTAGACACCTACATGCAGCCCACAGGATTGTTGTGGCAAGATGGCCCTCTGCTTTGTGTTTATCCCAAGGCTTCTCCAGCTAGATCAGTAGAGAATTATCCTACAGCAGTTGCATGATTAGCCCTGAATGGGATCCAGCAGTGCATACAATTTTTGGTGTTTCCCCAACCTCCATCATAGTGCCCTATACAGGTCAGCAGATGAAGATCTTGTGTGGCACTGTGGTTGATTGGGCTATATTATGCTGTGGATTCCATGGAGAGATAGATAATCATTATCCAAAACACTCTTTGATGTCCTTCTTTAAAGAACATCCCGTGATCTTTCTATGGTTACCTCCAGTGTTTCTTTACAGGGGGCACCATACATTTTTACACATGGATCCAAAAATGGCTGTGGAGCTTATGTGATTAACAATCAAGATCCAATTTTGTGTCAATATCAACCCAGCTCTCCACAAATAATTGAATTCAAAATTTTCCCTTTGCCTTTAATTTGCTCCCTGATTCAACATATTTGTTAATGCAGTTAAGATATTAGAAGTGGCTGGCCCTATTAAAATTAGCAGCACGGTATGGCAGCTGCTGAGGGAACTTCAGGAATTGATCTGGAAAAGAGGTCACAAGTTTTTGTCCAACATATTAGAGCTCATAAAGGTTTGCCTGCTCCTCTCAGTGAGTGAAATGATCTTGTGGATAGATGTACCCGAATGGAGTTCATCTTCTTAAGCTCATCATTGGATCAAGCACGACAATCTCATCAACAATATCATGTGCCTACTAAGACCTTAGAGCAGAAGTTTCATCTGACTTGAGCAGATGCTCAACCGATAGATTTAGGATGTCAACAGTGTATCACTTTTCACCATGAACCTAGTGTCGGGGTTAATCCTAGAGGCCTCTTGTCCCTAAAGATTTGGCAAATGGATGTAACTCACATATCTGGATTTGGGACTCTAAAATACATTCATGTTTCTGTGGATAGTTGTTGAGGAGTTATTCATGCTACCCCTATGAGTGGAGAAAATGCACGCAATGTTATTGGACACTGCCTATAAGCCTCGGCTGCTTGGGGAAAGCCTCAACACTTAAAAACTGATAATGGCCCAACATAAACTGCCAAATCTTTCAAATCCTTTTATAAACAGATGGATGTGCAGTTGAGCCATGGTCTACCTTATAATACCCAACGTCAAGGTATTGTTGAGCAAGCACATCGTACCTGAAGGAATGCGTAATTAAACAAAAAGGGGGAATATGCCATGATAGAACCCCCAAGGGAACAGATATCCTTGGCCCTTTTTACTCTTAATTTTTTAATTTTGGATGATCATGTCCTTTCTGCCGCTGAACAACATCAGTGTCGGGCGGGCACATTGAAAGGTTATGTGAAATGAAAAGACGTGATCACTGGTTTGTGGCATGGGCCAGATCCCGTGTTAGCATGGGCAAGAGTGTCTGTTTGTTTGTTTCCTCAGGACCAGCAAGATCCGTTGTGGGTCCCTGAAATATTGAAAAGGAGGTACAACAAGAATGAAGATCCTGCTGCTGCTCACACTTCTCGGTGTGACAAAAATGCTGGTCCAAATGGAACCCCTGTTGGGGATTCTATCGGTGTTCCCGAGACTCATGCCGATACATCATGACTTTTACATCCACTCCTCTAATTTGTCTAAAAAGTAGTCAAGTTATCTTCTAGGTAATTGGACAGGAGAATTCGATTTCTTAATGGATCAGCTACATGTAGCCATCCTGACCGTGAACTCCACACGTGCAGATGCTAGAGTGGCTACAGGATTGTCATCTTGGATTGAGGCTGCTATGAATCATGTGAGGGAGTGGGCGGGTATGGGAAACCTAGCTGGACTCTTGCTGCTGGTCTCCCTAGTGCACCTGTGTTGTCTCTGTAGAATGAGGTTTGTTCAGAGGCGGGAAGTGGTCATGGTGGTACACGTATTTGCAGCCATTAAATCAGGACAGTCCCCTCAAGCCTGGCTTATGGTCATTCAGAAGGCCTTGTTGTACCTCACGCCTGAGTATGTATGAGTGACCCTGCCCAGTGATGGGCAACCTCCCTTCTACCTAAGGCATGGGACCTTGTGGGAGAGGAGGTTTCTTAAGACTGCTTTAATGAACAGATGATCCTAAGACAGTTGGATGGGTCGCCACGCTCAGGGGTGCTTTTGCCTGCTTGATTAATTAAACAATAAGAGGGAACTATAGGCAGTTGCGACATGGTGCGCCTCAAAGATGGTGCTGGATTCCGCGTTCCACCCTCCCAATGGTGCATGCTCCTTGTAGTAAGGAAGTCCTTAATTGGCTATGCCTGCCTGGTCTCCCAGCTTCCGCATAGTGAGAGCCGATCTTCATGACGCACATAGCTTGCTGGGATTGGCCAGCAGTAGCTATTTAAGTGTGCTCCGGGGTTTCCCCGGGGTCAGAAGATTGTATCAAGGTTCCTGAATAAAACTGCTTGAAGAAGATCTTCGTTGGTCTTGTCTTCCTTGCTGGTCGAGTTACGGTCTTGGCATGGGTAGAAAAGATTTAGGAACATGGAGTGTACGATATTCTTCTCGATAATATTTTTATTCTATATGTCACAGGTTCATTCTTGTGACATACAGTTCAATTTTCTAGGGTTTCCCTGTTTCTCAAAGGTCAGTATTTTCCCTACTGACCTTCAATAGAATGAATATTGTATTTCAATTTCTTATTGTAAGTTCCTTGATAAGGGACTTTGTAAATATTCCTCAACGTGTACTCAAAAATTTTGTTTTCCAATTCCATTTTCTGCAATGATTTCGGTCACAAGTGGGTCCAGCTATAGAGTGAGTATAACAGTGTAAATACTGTGTAGCTACTTCAAATGATAAACTCCCAAATACTTATTTTATCGAAAAATTACCAGACATCAGGAAAGCAAAGGACAACATGGACTATTGAGTTAGGTTTCTTATGCCATTTGATATTAGTACTACACTATGTAGCTTCCAGTGTTCCCACGGCCAGAGTTGGGGGTTTAGGATGTTTTACCATGATTCTTTGTTCAGGCCAATCCTAAGATACTGGATGATGTGCAGGGAGAAACGTGGCATGAAGAGCAGTTAAATGTCTACTTCAATAGGTTCACAAAAACAGGAGGGAGTCTATTTGAAATTGTCATTTGTGAATTCTACATTCTTGACATAGTTGGTCAGAATCCATGTTAACATTCCACTTAACCACATAGGTGTAGGAGCCACCAACATCATATGTATACTGTAGAGGGCCGCAATAACATTCACCACCACTAGATGGCGCTTGCTTCCTCTGTGTCCCACGTGGAAGGCCGAGCTAGACAAGATGGCGCTGGACTTCGTGGCGCCAGCCGACTTCCTTCCAGGAAGTTAACTGTGTGCGCATGTGCAAGAGTGCCTTCGTGCCAGGTCTTTGCCCACTCTGGGGCGTGCCTGATGAGATCATGAGTAAGCGATCAATCAGATGTGGATGTGCTGTGCTAGGGTGTATATAAGCGTGCCATGCTTGTGCGCGGAGCTTCCTCCTTAAGATATCAATAAAGTTTGGTCGCAGCTTGGATTCCTATGTCCACACGTGTTTTCTTGCTGGCGAGGTCGCGTGTGGGACAGTATACATCAGCCAACCAAACTAGATAAGATTGATGAAGGTAAGAAGTGCATTCTGCCAGGAACTTGAAAAAGTTATTTCCTGAGAGACACAGATACAGTATGTCAAATACAGAAGTGAATGCTAGTAGCAAACCAGTGAACTGAAAACGGAACTCTTGTTGGTAGATTTTGAAAAAGGATTAGAAGAGCTGAAGGTACTTTCAACACCTTAAGAACAACAATGCCAGTGAACCAGAGCTTCTCATACTATACCAATATACAGAGAAAGGACATGGACTGAGCTATGGCTCCAAATGCACATGTGGCCGACTATGGCCTTTTTGGGCAACATTGGAAAGAGAAGCCCTTGTCCTCCCTTGTACATCTTTCAGTTCAAGGGAATGTCATGCGGGAGAAAGGCTGGTGTGAGAAGAAGGAAATGGGAATGGGTAAGGATCTTATGGGCAGGAAACTGGGAAAGGAAATTATATTTGAAATGTAAATATTGAAACATCCAGTTAAAAAAAAGCAGTAAAATTTGCTAAAAAATAAAACAAAAATGAAAGTTATAAAAAAAAAAGAAAAAGCTGCCAAGTAATCACACATATTGACTCGTGAATCTGAAGTGGTGTTCAGAGTAATACTAGTGGAAAGACTGAGATGATGAAGTCTCACCTAGAAGCACTTCTCTCTCCCAGATATCAGTGTCAGACACAAACTGCACTATAGGTATCCAAAGCATGATGCATTTACACTGAGCTGAGGAGACAATACTTGTCTTTGCTTTGTTTCTTTGGACCTTTTTCTTCAGGGCAAAAAGAGTAAAGCCATGAGCTCTGAGGGGAACAGCTGTGCCCTTCCCAACAACTGGCTTTTGGAATGAAGATACTGATTATATGATCTCTCTGACTTCCAGGAACCACATCAAGCAGGGAAGTCCAGATGATTCTGAGAGGATCGCAGCTCCTGATTACCATGTGTGGAAGGCTCAGATCAAGGCTGTTTCTTCAGCGAACCCACTCAATCCGTACCCAAGACACACCGAGCTTTCCCGTGGACCACTTATTTCTTCCTTTTTTTATAGAAAGACAGAAGTCCAGCTTCCTTCTCTTTTATCTCCCTCCCAAATGGCTGTTTAGCGGGAATAAGAGGAAAAGAGTTAACCCTAGAGATCCTCAATAAATATCCAAGAGGGGGTTGCTGTCACCATGACACTTGTGACATCACAGAAGAAGCTCGGGCTCTCCAGGATACCAGAGATTTTTCATGGAGGGCCTAATGATGATGTCACTGAGAACGCCATGTCCTACCTGCTGAACAACTTTCCTTACATCGACCAGATTTGAGGATGCCCTTTCCAGGAGTGTCTCCTGTGACACAGTGGAAACCTTTACATACTACATCTCTCTAAAGCTAGAGACCTCTCTTTGCTTCATTAGTACTTACATGTTTGGAATAGAGAGTGTTGGTCAGGGGCTTGGCATGGGTAAAAAGTATCTAAGAACAGGGGGTGGAGGAGATTCTTCTGGATAATAATTCCACTCCCAGGTGCATTCCTGTGACAGACAGTTCAAGTTTCTAGGTTTTCTCTGTTTCCCAAAGTCCAATATTTTCCCTCCAGACGTTTAGTTGAATGAATATTGTATTACATTTTCTTATTGTACATTCTTTGAAAGAGGACTTTATATATATTCCTGAATGTGAACTAAAAAATTCTGTTTTCCAATTTTATTTTTTGCAATGATATTGGCAACAAAGTGGCCCAGCTAAAGCGTGAATATAACAATATAAATATTTTATACCTACTTCTAATGATAATCTCCCAAATCCTTATTTTATACAAAAATCACCAGCCATCAGTAAAGCAAAGGACAACATGGACCCTAGAATGTGGTTCTGAATTTCTTTTAGTTTTCAAAAATTTTGCGTAGAAAGTTTTGTGGGTGTATTTGTGTCTTTATCTGTCCACTGGTGGTCCTTCCGGGCTACAGGAGTTGGCCTCTTCATGTTCCATATCACCAACGTAAGTCACATCTTAGGTCACCCATTGATTCGTGGGTACCTCCCTTATCCAGGTCTCTTTCTCTTCCTGGAGGTTTCTCCCACCTCCTCATCTTTAAAAGTTCAAGATTTCCTTTCCTTCTCCTGACTATCGGGTCATATCTCCTGTCCCTTCCCACGCAGGATCCATTCTCCTCTACCTTCCTTCTCCCACCTAGTTCCTTCCCTCAATCTCCCTCCAAGACTATTTTATTCCCCATTCACCTGAGAGTCAATCATCTGCACTTGGGCCTTCCTTCTTGTTTATCTTCTTTGTATCTATGAGCTTTGTGGAGGACGTCCTGTAGTTTATGAATAATATGAACTTATTATTGAGCAATTTCAACAACCCTGCTGGATCATATTTTTATAGTAGTATGTTAACATTGAAATTTATAATTTAGTATGAGTGAATGTCAGGAGGAGCAAATTTAAGTAAAAAGCAACTTAAAACATAAATCAAAACACAGATTTTACCAGTTGACATTCTTATAATAATAATACTCTACTACCATGAGTTATTATTGTCTCACAGGTGATTTTTTAAATGATACCAAAATTTGGCAGGCAAGTGATGCTTTTACCAAATAATTATGGATAATATGACTAAGATCAAATAAGATAAATATATTGTTTTCATTTTGATATCACTTGCTGGCATTTTTCCTCAAACATGATGTACAATATAGCATTAAACATTATGGTATTAGTTTTAAATTTTAATATTTATTTTAACCTAACCTATAAAGTAACAGGCTGCTTTATGTTATTTTTGCAGACATTCAACCTCATCCTCGCTTCCTCAGTTCTTTGTTCCCTCCTGCCCTATGACCCTCACCACTTATACTAGTGTCTCTTCATTATTCTTACTTCTACATTCATATCCCACATGCTCAATATCTTCCATACCACACTCTTTAAAGCCCTACTATCTAATCTCTGTGACCTATACCCGCTAAATAAACTCAAACCACCCACAGCTTCTCATAAATACAAATATATGAAAATGAGATTCTATTATCTACATGAGAAAGAACACATGGTATTTGCCTTTCTGAGTCTTTGTTACTTACTCGGTATATTTTCTAGTTACATCTATTTTTCTGAAACCATCATAGTTTAGTTTTCCTGGGCTGAATGAAACACCATTGTGTATATTGTCACATTCTTATGTATCTACGTATCAATGAACATTCCTTACTATTCTCAATATAACAGTGTCCCGCGCTACGTCTTGCCAGCAGGAACGACGCGGCACACACAGGATACTACTGCAGAAAAGCTTTCATGCATCTTGAGAGGGAGAGCATAAGCTTACAATGCGGAGACGGAGAGTGAGGAATAACCGTCCCTTATATAAGAAACTATCCTCGCCTAGGACGTGTCACTCTCTGACTGGTCGCTGCCAATTATGCCAGGTGACGTACCAAAACGTACGTGTCCCTTTGAGTAGGGAAGTTACCAGGCGCCTGCGTATTGCCTTTTTTACTAGGTGCATTCTGCCGGATGCCGGTGCCATCTAGTAATGGAGTTTGTGAGGACAGCTCCTCACATATGTGAGGACAGCTCCTCGGACAGCTCCTTACATCTCCCCCTTTTCTGTTTTTTTAAGCAAACAGGACACCCAGACATAGGAGGGCGAAGACAGAATTCATATCCTCGTACAAAGTTGGCGAACCTGTACAAGAGAGATACCCTTAGGCTGTTGTTGGGACCCAGGGCTTCCCGACCCGTCGCACTGCCATTTTTCGAGGGAGGGAAAACTGGGGCAGAAACCCTCATGTAATATGACATGCCTTCCAGGGAGCATATTTGGTAGAACTTCCCTGTGCGATGCTAAGCTCGTCACCCCTCATGGGCTGCTCAAGCCGGACACTCTAATCCTGTGCAATGAACCGAGGTTCTAGGAGTGCAAGAGCTGTCCAGCCGGCGACCTGTTGCTTGAGCATGGTCAACCAGATATCGGCTGACGCTCCTTGTTCAAGGGCTACAAGCGCCTGGGCGATCACTACTTTGTCCTTTCTTGTTTGAGATCTCAATTTGCAAAGCAACCAGAGGAGTAACACTAATCCACAGCAGAGGATCACTCCAAAAAGTCCCACTCCCACCCATTCCTTGAAATAAGAGACTGCTGAGGTGATCCAGGACGACAATCCCTCCGTCAAAGACAGGTCCAGTCGGGTAGAATTTACTTGAATGATGGTCGCTCTCAGCTCTCGAAGTGTCTGTTCAAACTCCGAGGTCCAATTCTGTAACTGATGCTGTGAAAAACTCTTAGACAGATTAGCAGCTCGGGTAAATTTGTCATATTATATGGAGGAGACACAAAGGCCTGGGAGATTTGCTCACAGCCAAGCTGGGCCAGTTGCCATAGAATGTCTAATTGCTCTCGGACCAGAACTATACATTGGTTGACAAGCATAAGGCCTCCCTATGTCTGAGTATTGGCCGAGGCCTGTCGGTCCCGAGCCACAGAGATGGTGGCCAATAAATCATTGATAGTTTGGGTTGTCTGTACTGAATTTGACAAGGCCAATGCCGAGGCAGTAACCGAGGCAGCGACTGCTGTCGTAGCAATAATGCCAGCAATAATAGCAGAAGTACCAAAATCTCTTTTTCCTCTAAATAAGGTCATGGTCCCCGGGGTATCATCAGGGATCGGGATAAAGCAAGGCATGCAGGTAACTACTGCAATATTTTATATGAGTAGCTGTCCAGACAGAGGCAGCAGGTTTGATGTTCCCCATCCAGGAAAATGACAACCATCCCTTTTCGTCCTTTCCTCCAAGTAGCATCGCCATGGGCGTAAGATCAGTGCAGCTACCATTAACCCAATGTAAGGCCACCACCATAGAGAACTGTGGCGTTAGCCACAATGTCCTCCTCACCAGTTCCCCATGTGGCCTCCCTTAACCAAGCAGAAGATTGATTACATAACATAATGCAAGGGAGGTCAAAAGATGTTTTGTTGAATATGCCAAAACGAAGGCTGCCTCATACCAGAGCGCTTTCCATTCCATGTATTGGCCCATGCTGGCAAGGGCTGCCTTAGCAATCATCTGCCAATCAGCTGGTGTCAATGCTGTCATAGCCAACCTGTCGAATTGTGTTAGAGTAAAGTTGGCCGTGACTCCATACTTTCTAACTGATTCCGCTAATTCCTTAATCTGATTATATTCAACAGGGGCATGGACCCGTCCTCCCTCCGGAGTCTCAAAGATAGGAAATGTCATACTCAGCTTTCTTCTCACCCTCTTGGGGACTAGTGAGAAGGCTCGTGAGCGTGTCTCATATGGAGGAGGCGCCGTTGGTGGCGGCCGCGCTAGAAGGCTTCTATTACTTCCCCTACATTCATCGGGGTAATATATTTCCTCCTCATATTTAGCTGCTTCCTCATCTAGCTCAGCCTCCTCCTCTGAGTCTAAGGTTTTATTTTCAGAGCTTTCAGAACTGTCGAGGTTCAGCGCTTCTAGCTCTTTCACAGGGTATAGGCTGGCTCCCCCTCCTGGTTTATGTGTAGAAGAGGAAGTGCTGGAATCTGAAAATTTCAACGCTTCCTTGTCTGTGGACTTACCGGGAGGGCACTTTTTCTTTCTTAGGACGTCTTTTTTCTTGCGCGTGCCCAACCTCTCACTACGTTCGGTTTCTGACAGACTTTCCCGGACTACCTCGAGAGTGGCCTGTCCTTCTACTACTGCTGCCTTACACGTTCCATCCTTTAAACAATTCTTAACCAGCTTCCATATAGCTTTGGTCCCTAGCCGCAGATCCTCTTCCGCCAATTTTCTGTCAATGTCTTTTCCAAGTTTGTTCCATGAGGCAATCGTAAACGAGCCTGAACAGGCAAACCAAGGCGCCACCCTCTCCACCTCCTTCACAAAGTTTTTAAGTGTTCTTCCTCCAAGTTTGATGTCCCTCTGCTTTAACACTGTTTCCAAGGCCATGACCACAGACTGTGAGGATCCCATGATGGGCCAGGAACGCCGGCGGCTTATCTACGTCCGTCTGACAAGGCGTGAGGTGAAAGGGTAGAGACAGACACGCTGCTCTCTTATGTACAGGAGTCTTACACGTGCCTCCCCGGACGGTGCCGCTTATCTACGTCGGCCTTATCGTGTCCTTGTTCCTCAACAGTCAAAATCAAAGGTAAAATGGAGCTGCGCGAAGCTCACTTATATACGAGAGACTGAGACGCGCCTTCAGCTGCTGTGATCGTCCTTTTAACAGCGAAAACGGTAAAAACAGAACATAAAGAGTAGGGTGGATCCCAGGACAAATACTATAGCCTCAACAAATCCTTCCCAAGGCGGTGACAACCCCAGACCAAAGTCCAAGAGAGGGCTGCCTCTCCGAACTTATCTACCTGCAGTTCTGAATCCTCCTTGTCGCCAAGGGATCTCCGAAGGTGCTGACGATGGCGAGGTCTTTCCCGAGTTTTTTGCACCAGATGTCCCGCGCTACGTCTTGCCAGCAGGAACGACGCGGCACACACAGGATCCTACTGCAGAAAAGCTTTAATGCGTCTTGAGAGGGAGAGCATAAGCTTACAATGCGGAGACGGAGAGTGAGGAATAACCGTCCCTTATATAGGAAACTATCCTCGCCTAGGACGTGTCACTCTCTGACTGGTCGCTGCCAATTATGCCAGGTGACGTACCAAAACGTACGTGTCCCTTTGAGTAGGGAAGTTACCAGGCGCCTGCGTATTGCCTTTTTTACTAGGTGCGTTCTGCCGGATGCCGGTGCCATCTAGTAATGGAGTTTGTGAGGACAGCTCCTCACATATGTGAGGACAGCTCCTCGGACAGCTCCTCACATCTGTGAGGACAGCTCCTCAGACAGCTCTTCACATCTGTGAGGACAGCTCCTCGGACAGCTCCTTACATAACAGCAATAGATTTCTTTGTGAAAAATGATGAGAAAGCTCAGATAGAGGAGTAAAGATTAATTACTGACAAACTAAGAAAAAAATTTCCAAAGATAAAAATTTGTGGCTATGTTAACTAGATCAGTGTATTTTAACATTAATAAAGGATGTGGTATTTATAATGTTTTAATACTAATTAAAATTGTAGAATATTCAATCCTTTAGAGAATGCTTATAAAATTGTCCATCACTAAGTTACATTTCCACTAAAATTTTAATGTTTTTATAAAATATTTTGGTTATATATATATATATATATATATATATATATTCAAAATAAAGAACATTAAGAAATTACTGTCATAAAATTCAATAAAAAAACCAAAGACCGGTTATATGAATTAAAAATGGACTAGAAGTTATTGAAAACCTCTCCAGTTAAATTAAGAGACTTAGAAAAAAGATAGCATTTTAATAGAAGTGCACATGTCAAACAAGATACAAGAAAATCCCGAAAATCTACTAAGATGGTTACTATGCATTCCTATGTGCTAAGGTTTCATCAACATGGTATATAAAGAGAAGGTATATATCAGAAAAATATATTCATGTTTAACATACTAAATTTCTTCATAAAACCCAAGCAGACACTTCTCTTTTTTGTTGCTTAAAAAGTATGTACAAAGCACGGATTTTGATTATAACACTAACATTTCAAAACTATCATTAAATATGCAAAGATCTTAAAACAAAACCCAGAGTTTTCAGAGCAACCATTCAAACTTAAAAAGGAAAAGAAAACATTTCAAGTACATAGATGTGCGTAATGAAGTCCCCAGCTAACCAGTAACAGACGGGTCAAATTTATTGTTCTATATATTCCATAGAATAGTCTCTCCCAGTTCATTGTTCCTTAGCATACGTTATTGCTTATCTTTCTCTGTTTCTTATCTTCTGATAGCAGGTGGTATTGGCCTGAAATCCACCATTCTTCATTCACAATGTAAAAACCCTTTAGCTAATCACAGAAAAGCCTTCAAAGTGTATTTACATAGGTTTATTTTATACAAATTCAGCTTATAGTTTAAGGGGAATAGTGATGGAAAACATCTTTTCATACATACTGTTGAGGGAAGCTTGTTGGAATTTCCGAACCCAATGAGCCCATAAAGAAAACACACAATCTGGTTATTATAATTATAATCTATAAACGTGTATTGGGCAGATCTCATGCTATCATAACTTATTCCCCAACCATAAAACCCCTTGCTACATGTGCTTTCTCCAGGCCATATGGATTGTTTCCATCATTCCTTCCTCCTCTTTTTCTTCAGTCCTCTCCCTTCCCCTCTTCCCCTCTTCTGACACTCTACCTAACCCCACCGTCAAACCTCTAGTACCAACTTTCCCCTCCGGCTCTCAGTAATAGGCTCTAGCATTTACTGACTGGTTAAAATGGGAAGAAGGTTCATATGCGATCACCAGAGTCCATGACAGAGGGCTAGTCGGGGAAACCTCCTTTGACGAAGCAGATAAATATCAGGATAAAAATTGCATTTGCTGAGGGAAGAGAAAATCTGTATAATGCTTTCCATATCTATCCAGTGGATTCTGAGAAAATGGGAAATATTCTTCCTAAAGACCCAGATATACTACACCTGATCTTATATCTGAAAAGACCTGCCATACCGCAAGGACATGTACTCCATCATGTTCCTAGTGGATTTCTTCATAAAGAACAGGAAATAGAAATAACCCAGATGCCCCTCAACCAAACAATGGCTACAGACAATGTGGTTCATTTACACAATGTAATACTATGCAGCTATGAAAAATAAGGACATTGAGAAGATGCGGTCAAGTAGATGGAATGAGAAAGTATTGTCCTGAATGAGGTAACTGAGACCCAAAATAACATGTACATACTCACTTAAAAGAGGGTATTAGACATAAAGTACAGAATTCACAAACTACGATCTATGGAACCAAAGAGGCTAAACATGAAGAAAGAGCCAAGAAAAATGCTTGAATTTCACTCAGAAGGAGGAATAAAATAATGAGGGGAGGCAGATGGAAGGAAAGGATTGGGTGGCTGAGGGGATGGGACGGGAAATGGGGTTTGAGAATCATTTCTGGGGACAGCCGTACAAGAGGGACAGAGGGCAGGAGAATAGACTGAATCAGTGACTGTCCAGGGTGGGCGCTATCTCTATGATTATCCTGCAGTCTGCGATGGGTGAGGCTGTCCTGGCGTCCATGAGGGTGTCTTTAGCTGAGACTCGGTGCAGTGGGGATACGGAGACTGAAATGGTCACTTTCTGTATCCACAGAGGACCCCAGGTGGAAGGATAAGGACACAAACCCACCCCAAAATTTTGACCCAGAAATTGCCTTTTCTATAAGAGACATAGGGACAGAGATGGAAGAGGAAATGAGGGAATGTCGACAGGATACATGACCGGATGTGAGACTTATCCTATGGGCAGACGGCAAACCCTGACATTATTGATGGTCCTTCTCATGTTTGCAGACGGGAGGGTAGCGTTATTGTCCTCTGCAGGCTCCACCAAGAGCCGACTGACACAGAAGCACAGACACACGGACAAATATCGGGTGGATCTCAGTGAGTCTCACTGAAGAGCTGAGGGAAGGACTGAGAGAGGCAGAGGAGCACAATGGTCCTCACGTGGGGTCACTAACCCGTCGCCTGTCTGTGGATCCTGTTCTCCTACCCGGCTGCATTTTCAGGACCTGGTGGGAGACGATGAATCTCGTCCTGCAGAGACTTGATGTGCCAGGGGAGAGGGTGCACCCAGAGGGGTCCTCCACTCTCTCAGAGAAGAAGGGGGGAGGATAGGAGGAGGGACTGTAAATGGTGGAAGCCTGGAGGGGTGTGGTGACAGGGCCGCATTCAGAGTGTTACCTGGTGAATAGATACAACCATTCTGTCAAGGAAGGGGCCGGGGACATGTCATCAAAAGGAAAGGGGTGTGACATCATGGGGGTGTGGCATGACATCATGTGGTGGGGCATGACATCACAAGGACAGGGGTGTGACATCATTAGGGTGGGGCATGACATCATGGTGGTGGGGCATGACATCGCGGGGGCGGAGACATCACATCATGAGGGTGGGATTTGCATCATTGGGTGGGACATGACATCATGGAGGTGGGACATGACATCATGGGTTTGAGGAATGATATCATAGGGATGGGGGCATGGTATCATGAAGCTTCATGGAAAATAGTTAGAACTAGAAAAAAAAATCAGCCCGAGAGGGAGCTAAGACCTAGAGACACAAACATTGCGGGCGTTTACCTATGGATCGTATCGGCTGTGAGATAAATCTAATTCTATCTACAATCCACAAGTGCAGAGAGGACACAGGAAAGGAGGAGGCCCGAGAGGGGGAAAGCACCGACCTCTCTGAAAGGAAAACTGGAACAGATTCTGTGGGTGAGTGAGGACGACAGAGGACAGGAGCGGAAGGTCGGTGGGGACGATGGAGGGAGAGCGCGGTGCAGAGAGAACCGGCCAGAATTAGGGGACACACGGGTTAATGCAGAAACTCGATAGATGCGCTGGTTAATTCATGGTGTCTAGAGGGCAACCTCTGGAGGATTTAATCTGACAGAGAACGCAGAGTCCGAACCTTCAATCCTTTGAAATCGAGCAAGTGGGACCTCAGGGTGGGGATGGGGACATTCAGTGGAGTCGGTGTCTGAGGAGGTCACATGGAGATCCCTGAACAGCAGACCGAGGCTGGGACAGAGATTATAAAGATATAGCAAATGAGACCTTCCTGGTACCTTAAGCCTCCATCGATGTAAATGCACCCGAAAACCCCTTCCCGCTCTCCAAGGTTTGTGTAGCTCTCATTCACCCTGAGTAAAATATATGCACACAACCATAGCGCGTCCCTGAACACCTTCTAACAGAGCTGTGACACGGAAATCCTTGGAGCAAACCCCAACACACTTGCAGGCAGAACAAGATTCTGTTGTCCGACTAGTTCCTGAGGCCACTTCAACCTTTTGCACCTGGACACTCTAGGAAGCATATATCAGACATGTGTGTGTGTGTGTGTGTGTGGGTGTGTGTGTGTGTGTGTGTGTCTGTGTGTCTGTGTGTGTCTCTGTGTGCATTTTTATGTGTGTGAGTGTTTGTATGTGTGTGTGTCTGTGTGTGTCCTTGTGTGTTTATGTGTGTGTGTATATGTGTGTATGTGTGTGTCTCTATGTGTGTCTCTGTGTGTGTATTTTTATGTGTGTGAATGTTTGTATGTGTGTGTGTCTGTGTGTGTCTCTCTGTGTGTATGTGTGTGTATATATGTGTGTATGTGTGTGTCTCTGTCTGTGTGTCTCTGTGTTTCTGTCTGTCTGTGTCTCTCTGTGTGTGTCTTTTTCTATGTGTGTGTGTGTCTGTATGTTTGTGTGCATGTGTGCATGTGTGTGTGTCTCTGTGTCTGTGTGCATCTGTATATTGGTTATCATCTGTGTGTCTGTGTTTGTGTATATGTATGTGTATGTGTGTGTGAGTGTGTCTGTCTGTGTATCTGTATGTGTTTATGTGTCTCTGTGTGTGTGTATACGTGTGTGTGTCTCTGTGTTTGTGTATGTGTGTCTGTGTCTGCGTGTTTGTCTGTGTCTCTCTGTCTGTGTCTCTCTGTGTGTATGTCTGTTTGTCTAACTGTCTAGGTCTCTGTGTGTTTCTGTGTATCTGTGTGTGTCTGTGTGCATATGTGTGTGAATATGTGTATGTGTGTGTGGGGGTGTGTGCATGTGTGTGTGTGCATGTGTGTGTGTATGTGTGTTAATCATGCATAAGCTAACCATCCTCACACACAGACTGTCTGGATTGCTTTTCTTTTGGAAGGTTGGCGAATCTTTCTCTTGTCCTAAGAAAAGACCACCCTGGATCTCAACTCTCTCTGTGAAGTCATGACAGGTTGAGTGATTTTCATGTATGAGGAGTCTGTCCTTGTGAAAATTGCTTTCATGGATACAATAAACCTTGAAAAACACATCTCAACATTTACTTTCCTTAGTCCGTGATCCCTTGAGGGGATTATTCCATTATTATTATTATTATTATTACTATTACTATTACTATTACTATTATCATCATCATCATATATTATTATTATTATTCCAAGATTATTCTATTATATTATTTTTGTGCTGTTACCAGTGTGCTAATATTCACTGATGGCAGGAAGATTTTGGTTCATGTGGCTCCCATTGGACCGCCATGTTTTGGTTCTTGAAACTGAAATTTTTATTTACATGTTCTCAAGAGCAAATACATGCAAAGACAGAAGGTTCCTTGGTCTTCTACACGACATTAACACCCTTACGTAGTCCTCTGATCTATTTGAGAGACAGAATTTAGACGAGCAATGAAAAGGTTGGTGACCAAAGACCTAAGTTAGGGAGAAATAAGACAGTTTTTCACAATGTTTCGGGCTTTGGGGATTGGTAGACATTACATAACCATCTTTTCATTCATAGCAGCAATAGTCAATATTATTAAATAATAGTAGGCAGAAAATTTTAACAACATATGTGTGCTGGCTAATATAAATTCCCGTATTTCATCTCTAGCACATTATATATTCTCTTTCAGGTTCTTCTTGAAATTCTTTGAAGACATGAAAACCAGTATGTGTTTATCTGTTCACATTCATAAAGCATGGCCGTCGCTCTAGTGATGGACAGACGACACGACTGTCAAGGGACAGACTGACTTTCTTACCAAAGGAATAAATCTTCATGTTCCCGGAGGCAGTTTCGTTCTTAAGTGCAGAAGTTTAAAATCCCCTGAGAATGCTTCCTACAGCTACCATTTCATGTATATTGTAATATCCTAGGATGTGGGTTTGTTCTTTGCATTTTGTTTCAAGTGTTAAGATCTACAAGAAAGTTTTGACTGCGTATACCATTTGGAGATGTTTTCTTTTACCTTTTCTATAGATGGATTCTGGGTTGTAGACTCTCAGGCATTTTCTGATCCCTCTCTCACAGCAGGGGCTGCAAGTGAGATGAGTCTTCATCAGGAATAAAGGGAAGAAGACAGATAAGGTAATAGATGACTCCCTGATGTATTTATCCCTGTGAATCTGAGGTGACTGCTGTCATCAACCTGTATATATAAACTTTAACTTTACAACAAAGTACACTCACATGAGTTTAAACCTTTGTACTTTTCATTGTGTAAATATTTGCAATAAAGTGAGGTTTCAAAGTAATAAAGTTGTGTGATGTGTGTAACCCATTTAACAGATTCTCTTGTATAACTTAATAGAATATATAAATGGTTTTCCTTCATGTTGAATGTACTGAAGACAGTGACTCTTCTAACAATATATGTTGTAATTCTGGCCTCTATAAAATTTAATATGTTCATATCTTGCCTAAACCTCCACCACAATTACTTATGGGATACTTCCTATACTTACTTAGTGTTTTTTCCTAAATATTGACTTTAAAATGCAGTTAGCAGAATAGATATTGAGGCAGATCGAGAGATGGAGGAAACTGAATGGGAGGGAAGGTAGAGAAGGGAGTGGGTAGGAGGAATTAGGTAGAGTGGGGTGACTCTAGCAGTGGGGATACAGACCCTTAATTGTCTACTTCTGTAGCCAGGCATGACTCCCAGTGATGTGACAAGGACAAGAATCCACCCACAAAACCTTCAATCCAACATGAACACATCCTACAAGACCTTCAGAGACAGAGATAGATAGAGCAGACATGGAAGGATCGTCCAACCAATGGTTAGCGCAGTGGAGATCTACCCCGAGTGTCCCGCGTGTGACTTTCCGCCAGCAATAAGCACGTGGACATTTAGAAATCCTTGCTATGACCAAACTCTATTTTAATCTTAAAGAGAAGCGCCCACCACGCCAACATGGCGCGCTTATAAACACCCTAGTGTGGCGCACCAACACCTGATTGGTTGTTTACCCATGATCTCATAAGGCACGCCCCGGAATGGGAAAAGACCTGGCAGGAAGGCACTCTTACATATGCGCATACAGTTAACTTCCTGAAAGGGGGCCGGCTGGCGCGGTGAAGGCTGGCGCCATCTTGTAATGGCGGAGGCTATCCTGGCATTCCACGTGGGGTGCAGTGGAAGCCAGCGCCATCTAGTGGTGGCAAATGTTATTGCGGCCCTTTACACTCGAGGGCAATCATTGATCCCTGACACTATTAAAGATACTCTATCGTGCTTGCAGACAGATTCCTAGCATAACTCTCCTCTGAGTGACTCCACCCAACAGCTGAGAGAAACAAGAGTAAATATTCACCACTAAACATTAGCTGGAGCTGGAGAGTCTTAAAAAAAAAAAGGTGAAGAATCGAGATCCAGATGATATGAGCGACTCCACAGGAAGACCAATAGAGTCAACTCACGGGGACTCTTGGGGTCTGCCAAAGACTGAACCACCAACCAGAGAGTGAACGTGGACTGAACCTGAGCCCCCAGGACATAGGAAGGAAATGTGTAGCTTTCTCTTTTTACGGGTTCCCCCGACAACGGGTGTTGTCGTACCTTGAAGATGGAGACCGATATTGGGATGTAAAGTGAGTAAATAAATAAATGAATTTTAAAGACACAGATATCCCATCTACAGACAACATGTTTTGGGAAAGCCCAATTCTAGTTGTTCGGTACCCACATGAAGACAAAGCCTGTGGAGTGCCTATGCCCTTAGAGGCCATAATCCCTTTCATTCTGATCTTCCATCAGAGTCCCCAAGCTCCACCCGTGGTTTGGATAGTGGGTTTCTGCTTCTGTCTGAGTCAGCAGCTTAGTGGAGTCTCTCAGAGGGAAGCCATGATAGACTCCTGTCTGCAAGCATAACAGAGCGTCATTAATAGTCTCAGAGATCGACGCTCATCCATGGGGTGGGTCTCAATCTGCACTAACCATTGGTGGATCATTCTCACTCTCTGCTCTATGCACGGCCCCTGCATGTCCTGTGGTTAGAATAAAGTTTTGTGTCTAAAGTTGGTGTCTCTATCATTCCATTGGGTTGATCTCTGGCTCCAGGAGATGGCTTCTTCAGGTCCATATCACTGAGGCTGTGAGTCTCAGCTAAGGAAACACCCATGATTCATGTGTATCTCTTACCCCAGCTCTCTGCCTCTTTCTGGATGTGACCTCTACCTCCCCACCCTATCCATCTAGGCTGCTGTGTCTGGCCTCAGTAGCAGAGGGTGTGATCACAGAGATTGGATATGCAAGGTGAGGAGATACCCGTGGGGTCCCCTCCTGCTCAGAGGAGAAAGGACTGGGGGAAGGATTGTGAGAGGGGTGAACTGGAGGGGGGCAGTGTGCAGCATGTAAAGTGCATAAATAAACAAATAACTATGAAAATAACTAAGTCTACTTGAAGGTAAGAAGCAGGTGTGTGTGCGTGCGTGTGTGTGTGTTTGTGTGTGTGTGTGTGTAACTAAGTGAATTTGAAGGTAAGAAGCAGGTGTGTGTGTGTGTAAGTAAACTTGAAGGTAAGAGCAGTCATGCATTTGTCTTTGTGTGTGTATGTGTGTGTGTCTATGTATATATATATGCATATATATACATATATATATATATATATATATATATATATATGAAGGTAAGAAGCAGGTGTGTGTGTGTTTAATATTAAATTATCACATTTGAGAAAACAGTGGTCTATGCAGAAGACAGGACAGCTTAGGCACTATACTTACAAAAAATGGCGTTTGCTGAAGATGAAGAAATGATTCGGTGATTAATAAATAGCATTATCTGTTCTTCCAGAGGACCTGGGGCCGATCCCCAGCTCCCGAGTGACAGCTCACAAGTGGAGGTAATTTCGGCATCACGGAATCTCACACCCTCTTCAACCTCGTGGACACTAGGCATGTATGTGCTGCACACGTGAACAAGCACGTGAAACTCTTACATATATAGAGCAAAAAGTATAAAAACAGAAGAGCAGTCCCTGGTTGACATAATTTGATTTTCGTGAATATTCATAGTGATGATCACAGTCAAATAAACACTTTATTGATCTATAATGCAATCAAAGCCACTAAAGTTAATGATCACATGGGTCACTTAAAATCTATTTATTTAAAAATTTGCAATAAAAAATTGCAGTCATCAAATTAAAATTTTATTAATATACAAATTAATAAACATTATCATACTCACATAGAGCTGAAAATAATACTTTCCACATATTTGTTTGGCTTCCATAAATATTGAATTTTGTGGTTAGTTTGTTGTTGGTTTTTGTAGGAGTGCATTTATAGGTATTAACCCATAAACTCTATAAACTCATGCAGAATACACTACAGTAACTTAGACCCTCCTGTGTTGAATCCAGGAAGGTTGCCATCTGTTTTCCTTCTTGTCTGATCAATTTTCTCTATGTACATTTCAAGGATATTTTTGTTCTTGGATTCCTCCAGTTTTGTCAAGCTGATAGCTGATTGCTGATAACTGGAGAATATTTAATATTTGAAGGTCATTTTTGAAGCTATTTCCTGATGTCTGCACTATCAATGTTGTAGATTTTCAAATTCACGGCCAAATGAACAGCTATTCAGGGACTAAACATGCTTTATAACTACTATTGATTTGTCTTTTTGAAAGAAGAAATCAGAAAGGGACGGTGTTTGGAGTAAGGGACTCTGTAGGGGAAAACAGGAAGGAGGACAGCATTTGAGACATAAATAAATAAAATAAATAAATACAAAAATAAAGCAGAATTCAAACTATACAGAAAAATCAGATTTATTTGATAGGAAACAGTATGGTTTTATATCTTAACGTAATTCCTGAATTTTATATACTTTAATTAATATAATGAGTAATTCTCAAAAATCAGAAAATTAAAAAAAATATGTTACAAGTAACACAGAAAGTTGACCAAATCATAACAAAAATGTTTCTAGAACTGTACACTTTCTATGCCTGTATCCAATCCAGAAATCCAGTAGACATTTAGTTATTGCATGTCTTAAGTCATTCTATTCTGTGATAATTCATTACTATTTTTATATTCTGTGACCACACCTTTGAAGATAAATAATTGCTTTGCTGGAATGTCTCTGAATTTGGATTTACACAGTGATTTTTCTCTTTTAGGTTGAGATTATACGTACTTGACACAGATACCAAAAAGTATTTCTTGCTTTGGCGTTAACTGTTATCGCAGTTAAGCATTAGGAGGACGCCTGTCATCTTAACAACACCCAATTACGGAGCAATGAAATTATTTTAAATTATTTTTCCTTTTGTAGATAAAATATTTTAATATATTGTTCTTTTGTATTTCCTATTAAAGTAATAGAAGTTATAGGAGAATCACATAAAGCCTAAGGAAAGACTGTGTGTCTCTTCAATACTTTAGGCTTTATTTTCACCATCTCGGTCATTTTTTACTAACATTTTGACCTGAATGGTCTTTACTGCATGTAAGTAGACTCAGAACCATGAGTCCGAGGATTATGTAATTATTTTCTTTCTGTTTGGGTGACTCACACCTAAAACATTACTGTAGTTTTAGTGTCATGGTAATTTTTTTAATGTCTTCCATATTTTCAGCACACTAAAACGGAATTTTATTTTTGTTTCATTATACTCATAAAGACTCATAATTCTAATTTTATGTTATTTTATTTTCTTGTTGAATAGCAACCTGAATCTAATTATCTGACACTAGCTGACTTTTATATTTGTATTCTGTCACTTGTAAACCCACTTCAATTCCTGTATAATGTGTGCATGCATACATGTGTGTGTGTGTGTGTTTGTGCATGTGTGTGTGTGTGTGTCTGCGTTTCTGAAACTATGATGTTGATGTTGAGAATCATCTGGCTGAAATTCTTTTCCTCCATCCTATAGAAATCAAACAGTGGAGGAGAGACTACTCCTGTTCCAAAATCATAGGCCCTGAGTGCACAGAACTGACGTATGGACTGATCAAATGGTACACAAAGCAGAGGTTAGCAATTCACTGTCCAGAGAACTACTTAGCAGTTCCAGTCCAATGCAATGAATTTACATGTACTGAGGAATATGGAATTGTAGCATAACGAGCTGAGATCATTTACAAACAATTTCTGGGGATTAGGTTGCTTGTGGGGTTGGGTCAAAACTACTTGAGACCCAATTCTAACCACCCACAAGGAGTTCATAAATTCTTGGTCATCTTCCATACCACAGTGACATCCATGCTGAACCCCATCATCTATAGCTTAATGAACCAAGAAGTCACTGCAGCACTGAGAAGAACTCTGGATCTGAAGAAAGTTCTGATAATAAATAGGTAATTATCAATCCCAAAGTTCTTTTTAAAAAGGTGCAAAGACTGTGAAAGAAAAAACAAAGCCTACATAGCACTTTCTTGAACGATGAAGGCTCGACATTATAGAGGATGCTTCCACCTCAACTTCAGATTGACCCTTCTGTAACGTGTGACCAAAGGATTCAGTGTCCTCAGAAATAGGGTCTTATCATCAAGTTCTGGAGGGCTAAGAAGAACAATGGCAATAACCTGTAAAGTTATGAGGGCTTTTGGGATCTCCCTGGTCAGCAACTTTCAGGAAGACATTCCACATCTGGCACTGTGATTTTTGCTTAATTTTGGTTTTCTGTTGCTCTGATGAATACACTCACCAAAGCCAGCTTGGGAAGGGAAAACGTTATTTCATCTTATCTGTTCCAGCCCGTTATCAAGGAAAACCAAGACAGGATTGTGAAACAGGAACTACAGAGACTGCTCACTGGCTTGCTTCTAAGCTCACATTCAACTACCTTTACAGAGTACAGACACACCCGCATCTGGTGGTGCTGCCCACAGTAGACCAGGCTCTCCAACATCAGTGAACAGTCAAGGAAATGCCACCTGGACATAGTCAAGGCCAATCTGATGGAGGAAGCTCCTCGAGGGAGGTTCTTTCCTCCAAGACTAGCCATCACAAGAAATCAATGAAAATAAAATAGAAATGAAATCAATAGCTTCAGGGAGAGCATGGCTTATCCATGGAGGGTGCCTCCATGTGAACTCAACAGTTGATCTTGTAGATATATTCTGTAACATGTTTTTTAACCCCTCTCACCAAACCCCTTTCTAACCTAATCACCTAAGGGGAGATAGAGTGGAAAGTAAGTTTTAAAAAAAATAATTGGGGCAGATGGAAATGCTTCTTGGAAATAAAGCAAAAAAAGGAAGCATTTCTGCATCCTAGATGCTTTCCTCGCATCACCTGTGCAAAGATAATGAAAACCGTTACGTTCCAGGTACAAAAATTTCCAATGTTACAAATCATATAAATAATACTGCTTATCATTCATAAAACACATTGGCACTAATCGTTTTGATGTGTTTTTCTAACTCACACCTAATGTAGATCTGATGAACTGGAATTGTTCGCCTGCTCATTTATACATGAGGGAAGTGAGGTTTAAAGGTCGAGACAATTTCCCAATACTCTAAGGTAATAAATGGCAGAGTAAGACAGTCGCACTTTCTCTGGATTCATGGCATGGCCTCGTGAGAAATGCAAGTCAGGATACCTTGGCAGGGAATTCCAAGGATCAGTACATGGCACCTGAAAGTTGTCTTGGATGCAAGACTGGGAGTGAGGCTCAAGTCAGTCGAGCCCCAGCTCAGGATTCCTGAAACAGAACACCAGAATATGTTAGAGAGCGAGGAGACTAAACTAAACATCTGGGAGTCCTCAGCAGATTGTAGAGATCCAGGGCTGAGGGTTCATAAGTATGTTGGTCTTTGTGGGGGTGGAAAGGAACACTTATTTAGATCCCCACCTCCTACTATGTGCTACTACAGTGTAGGCAATGCCTTAAGTCCAAGGTTTTTTGTTTTGTTCCTGTGTATGTGTGTGTGTGTGTGTGTGTGTGTGTGTGTGTGTGTGTGTGTGTGTGTACATACATGCACGTGCAGTGTATAATGTAGGGACTAATCCATTTCTCTTCTACCTTATTCATTGAAGCAGCATTTCTCACTCAAACCCAGAGTTCACCAATATGACTAGTCTTGACAACTATCTTGCCCTGGGGATCTGCCCTATCTCTACCTCCCTGGACTGGGATTCTATGTGGGCCATAAAGCCTACCCATCATTTACCTGAGACCTATGAGCCATCTTCTCAACTGCTAAGGTTCAAGTCCCGGTGTTGGACCCGTCTCCTTTACTTTTGTTCTCTTAGTCTTTTTTTTTGTTTGTTTGTTTTTCCATCTTGGTAATAATATCAGAATCAGGTTAAGGTATGACTGTCTCACTCAAACAATCACTCAAATCCCTCCACACAAATGTATTCTAATAAGGAGGAGGACCCTGCTGACTCTCTGTTCTGTAAAGTCTTACCTTAACAGATGAGTTAAAGGATGGGATTATCCTAGTGGGTGATTGTGGATGCTGTTGTTGATGTTGAGGGAGGCTGGCAAATGAGGGGACACAGCTGAGTCACTTATAATAACAGAGACAAAGCTGAGTGTGGTAGTGCATACCTATATTCTCAATACTCGCGAAGATCACAAGTTCAAATCCAGCCTGGGCTACATAGTAAGTCCAAAGACAGCCTGGGCTACATAGTAAGTCCAAAGACAGCCTGGGCTACATCGTAAATCAAGGCCAGCCTGGGCTACAGAGTAAGTCCATGGCCAGCCTGGGCTACATAGTAAGTCCAAGACCAACCTGGGCTACATAGAAAGTCCAAGGTCAGCTTGGCCTACTTACATGAATATTCTCCAAACAACAACAGGTTTTTTTTTTCTTTCTGGTTTCTGTCTCTCCTATTTCCTCTACACTGATACCAGTGCTGTAGTTTGGGGGTGTTGGCGAGAAGTTTCATCATGTCTGATGGTCCAGGATCTCCCAAGCAGCACGGCAAACCAAACAGTGCAGCAAACAAGGCTGTTTCGATTTTTGAAGAAAAATATGACACATGGGAAGTGCTGTCTGAGGAAATGGCTCGAAGATGGGACCACACCTCGGGAGACTGGGCTTGGATATTGTGCTAGTTACCTCGTTTGAAAAACAATGATGTTCTCAACCAGAGTCTCTGTTGGGAATACAATGCTTTGCTTCCATTTCAACACTGCATAGTCTCCATATGGCAACCCTGGAAATCTTGTCTGATATTAAACAGATTATAGGAGAGAATAGTTGAGTATAAACACTGTCATTAAAAAGTGTTTAAATGATGAATAATTTTTTTTAATTTTGTCTGTGGTACCAAGTTCAGTGTTCTGCATAAACTCTAAAACACGGCAATTTCTTTTTTTAAAAAATCGCCAAACAGAATGGATCTTATATTTTTCTATCTAGGTCTAATCGAGACGACAAAATACCATTCTTTGCTATAAAAAAGAAAACTAATTGTGTTTCATTGGCTTTTTTTTTGTTAATTTCTTATTTTTAGTGTTTTGGAGTTCATTTTAACAATTATTTTTTCATTGAATTAATTATTTTCTTATTTTCTAGTGTAGATAAAAATTTAGGTTGCTGGTCTTTGTTTCTAATCTAAGAATTAGTGTTGTAAATAAAGTTTCCTCTTAGCACCGTCATAGTTATGTCTCACACATTTTGATAGTATGTTTCCTGTCTTCTTCTTTTTTTCTGACTGTTACATAGTTTCATTATTTCTTGACATCTGTATTACTTGTGAATGTGTAATTTAATGTTTCTGGACTGGGAGACTGCTATTGTCTCTCATTGAAGACATCTATTTTAGTTTTGCTCTATTAGCAGAACACATTCCGAGGGGCTGGAGATGCAGCTCAGTGGACAGAGTGCTCACTTGGTTCTCACACAGCTCTGGGCTCCACCTACAGTACCTCATCAGCCTGGTGTGGTGGTACATGCCCATAGTCCCATTACCAGGAGGAGAACCAGGAGTTCAAATCATCCTCGGGTGCATAGTGTGTTTGAGGCCAGCCTGGGCTCCATGAAACCTGTATAAACAAATATGTCCCATAGGACATCCTTTCTTAGGCATTTGCCACACTTTGTTCTGTGGTTTCTGAGTGTCTGAAAAGTCCAGGGTACTTGAAGGAAAAGAACATCCTGGTGCTACTAGGGACTGTCAGTCAGAGACATTGGCTGGTGACGCCATCTCATCCCAGCTGGTTTTCCGCCTGCTTCTGTTGCTGATGGGCTGATGCGTGTCCACAGCTTTACTCATGATTGTCCTGCTTCCTTTTAGCTGTACCCCTTCTTGCTTCCTGCTGAGGCCGTGATGGAGTTAGTGACACAAAGAATTGGGGTCTCCTTCCAGCCCACTGATTCTCTCAACAATAAGTTCTTTCTCTGTAGAAATAGTTTCTCTGTTGCCTTCATTATCAGACATAAATATAACACTCTCTTGTGTTTTATATTGACACTGGGTTTCATTATGTAGGTAGGGCTGTCCTGAAACTCACTGTATAAACCATGTAGTCATTGGACTCAGAGAGATCAGCTTGCTTCTGAGTGCTGGGATTAAAGGGGCATACCTGGCTGCTTCTTTTTTTAATTTTTTAAAAAAATTATCTCTATGGGGTGTGTGTGTGTGTGTTTGTGTGTGTTTGTGTTTGTGTATGTGTGTGTGTTTAAGTGAGTGTGTGTGTTTGTGTGTGTGTATGTGTGTGTATGTGAGTGTGTGGTTGTGTGTGTTTATCTGTGTTTGTGTGTGTGTGTTTGTCTGTGTTTTTGTGTGTGTATGTGTGTGTGTGTTTATATGTGTGTGTGTGTTTGTCTGTGTTTTTGTGTGTGTATGTGTGTGTGTTTATATGTGTGTGTTTGTGTTTGTGTGTGTAAGTGTGTGTGTATGTGAGTGTGTGTGTGTTTGTGTGTGTATGTGTGTATGTATGTGAGTGGGTGTGTGTGTCTGTGTTTGTGTGTGTGTATGTGTGTGTGTGTGTGTGTGTGTGTGTGATTTGACCAAAGAGTCCATCAGATCCTATTAACCCTGATCCTCTGCAAGAGCATCCAGTGTTCCTAAGCAGTGAGCCATCTTCCCAGCCCCTTATGCCTGCTCTAAACTCCACTTCATTGTTCATCTTGCCCAGACATGCCTTTAATTCCTACTCTTAGTGTTTGTTTTAATTCAGTGAGTTCCTATTCGATTTTCTCTTGTTTATTCAATTACCTCACCAAGATGATGTGTATCCTTTTGTTTTGGAAGTTTCTCATTGACGACGCTTGAATCCTGGCTTTAAAATCCTTCCTGATTATTCTAACAATGGTTTTCTCTTGGTGCCACCACCAGGGAACTGGTTTTTCTCCTCTGCTTTTCATTTAGGGGGATGGTCATGGTGTGACGTGATTTCCATTTTGACATCATTTGTCTAAGATGTCAGCAGTCCTGACACTGTGGGTGCAGTGGCTGTTTATCCTTCATAAACTTTTGGTGGTGTTTTGGTTTTTCTGGATTTGCCTGATTGAATAAAAGGGATTATACCTCCCGTCCACACCCACAGGCATATCTTAGAGGGGTCAGGAAGAGAGGTTCTCAACCTTCCTAACGTAACCTTTTCATACAGCTCCACCAACTGTAAAATTATTTCATTGCTACTTCATAACTTTAATTTTGCTATACTTATGAACTGTGATGTAAATGTCTGATATACAGGATATATGATATGTGACTCCTGTGCAAGGGCCATTTGAGCTCCCAAAGGGGTCTCAATCCAAGGGTTAAGAACCACTGCTCTGGACTTAGTGGGAGGCCCTTACCGACGTAGATGGGTTGCCCAGTGTTGCTGGGGACAAGTTTCCATCTCTGGAAGGCAAAGGATCTTCCACGATCAGGCTTTTTCCTGGGCCCTCTGGAATAGTGGGCACACTATTGATGGTTACTGATGTATCAACTGACTCCAGGCAGTTTTCTTTTACATCCTCGAAGATGAGGATTCTTAAAAGGGTTCTGCTAGCCAAAGCAGTGGCTGAAGGTATCTGTAGCAATCTTCTCCCTTCCCTAATGGCTCCTTATCCCCACAAGGCCAACAGTAGATGTCCGAGTGCCTCCCAAGCTGCACCTTTCCAACCTACACTCTTCCTCTGTGCTGTTTCTTTCAAGAAGAGCACACAAGGTAACCCTGAACCCATGTTTTCTTCAGTCAGCACTAACATCTAGTCCTCTCTGCCAGCTTCGCTTTTGACCTGGCTGCTTACAATTCTGAGGCATGTTCACGCTTGTATGGACAAACAGAATGTCACCGTTTGGCTAGTCTATAATGACACAGATTCTGTGTGATTCTGATTCAGAAGCCTGTAAATCAATGATGAAGAGACCATCAGAAGAGGAAGGAGTTCTTGTGGGATGTTGTCACCACAGAAGGGATCCAATGGGCTAGGAAGACAGGAGAGGGAGCCAAACTCCCTTTCATAATTTAACCTTTGTCCACAATAGCATCATTAATGGATCTTTATTTGTAGGTCGCATTCCTCTTGACCTAATCAATTCTTCACAACTACATTCCCACTGGGGATTAATCTTCAGAAAATAACTTTTGAGTGAACACATTCAAACCAGAGATGACGGTGAATATTTGGTTATCTATACTGGGGGTGGGCATTATTCTTCCCATGTCGTGTACCCGTAAGATCTCTAACTACCTCCTTCCCCACGGTAGCCTCACTGAATGACGTGAATTCCGGGTGATTGATGAGGTACAGACACCAAAGCTCATGGCCATATCCTGTCACCAGTATCCAGGTCGAAACAGCAAGAGCCACCTTGGGAAGGAAAATATGAATAAACTTTACGGTATCTCTAAATTATAAACCCCCAATTTAATCAAAACATTGTTTTAGACTCAGTTCTCTTATATCGATGTGCTAAAAGTACAAGTCAGTGCGCTTGCTTGTGACTCCTTGTACAAGTTTATACTGATCATTAGCCATCTTCATCCTCACAACTCACCTCCATTTCCACCTGCACACACACACACACACACACACACACACACACACGCACGCACGCACACACGCACACACACACACACTCATACACACACACCCTGGTCCTCCCCTTCCTCTTCCTAAATGCCCCCTTTCACTTAATATCCCTTATTAAAACCTAAATTTTGCAATCGTCTGTTTGAGTTTGGCTTGTTTCACTTAACATATTGTATTTTACACTCCCTTCCGTTTTTCTGAAAACAAAACCCTTTGCTCTTACACGTGGATGAGAATCACATCAATGTATATCACATTTTTTAAGCCATTCATTCAGTGATCAACAGCTAAGGTTATTCCAATGGCTCGTCTATTGCACACAGTGTGGCAATCAGAATGGATGTGCAGGGTCCTGGTTAGTTTTTATTGTCAGTTTGACTAAACCTGGGAAGAAGGAGCCTCAGCTGAAGAATTGCCTCCATCAGATTGGCCTTTGGCCACATCTGTAAGGAATTTTTTTTTTTGATGGTTGATGGGGAAGGGTCTAGCCCACTATGGGGAGTGTCATCCCCTATGCAGGTGGCCCTGGGTTGTAGGAGAAGGAGAGAAAGCTGAGTAGGTCATGGATAGCAATCCAGTAACCAGCATTTCTAAGTTGTCTCTGCTTCCTTTCCTGCCTCTAGAGTCCAGCCTGAGGTCCTGCCCCAACGTCGCTCAGTAACAGAGGGGAACCTAGAAGATAGAGTGAGAAAACTCTTTCCTCCTCAAGTTGACGGCTTTGATGAGATTATTTCTCTTGTTACCTACGTGTTCTTCCCTTTCTTGAAAGTTGTCTCTGTTTATTGTTCTTAGAAAGATGATATTACATGTTTTCTCATGGGCTCTCTGTCTCTCACCGTGTCCTTCTGTCTCTGTCTCTGTCTCTGTCTCACTCTGTATTTGTGTGTTTGAGTGTGTATATGTGTATATTTGTGTGTGTGTTTGTGTGTGCATGTGTGTGTGTTTGTTTGTGTATGTATGTGTGTGTTTGTCTGATTGTGTTTGTATGAGTGTTTCTGTGTGTATGTGCGTGTGTTTGTGTGTGCATGTGTGTGTGTTTGTTTGTGTATGCATATGTGTGTTTGTCTGATTGTGTTTGTATGAGTGTTTCTGTGTGTATGTGCGTGTGTGTGTGTATGTATGTGTGTGTTTGTGTGTGTATGTATGTGTGTTTTTGTGTGATTGTGTAAGTATGAGTGTTTCTGTGTGTATGTGCGTGTGTGTGTGTGTGTGTGTGTGTGTGTGTGTGTGTGTGTGCTTTTCAGGCTTAAAAAAATCCCCAAGGCTGTAAATCTCAGCAGGTGCATAGAGAAGGAAGATAAAGGGGAAAAAATCACATCCTTTGAGTTAACCCCACATTGAGGTCAGCCACATAGTGGACAACAGTCACATAATGGCAGAGGAGTCATGAGAGCAGACAGAGAGGAAAACTCAAAGTGTGAAGGAAAATGTGCTTAAAACTACGATAGAAGGGAGAAAAAGAAGACGGTGCACTAAGAAAAGTGGACAGATTTTAAAAAGCTGCCATAAGTTGTTAAGCTCTAAGTACATATAAAAAATTATAATGTTAAAGTGGAAGGGAATTACTGGGAAGAGGGAAGAGAGGGTCAGAGTGTGGTGGGGACAGGGGAGGGTTCTGAAAAGAATCCTTTTGAAGATCTGAAGAACTATGTGACACAAACAAAGTGCCTGTAATTTACAGGTAAATTCCATCCTTACCTGCATCCAGTATTCTGTCTACCCATATTTCAAAAACAAGATTACCTCATCTATTTCATCCTGATTTGCTGCATTTGATCTAATAAATTCCTTGTAACCAGAAGTGCTGATAAATTTTTATTTTAAAGACATTTAAAATATGACTGGTTGATATCGGGTTTGTCATCAGTTTATCCCGACTTTGGAAGCAGGTCCAGGAGCTATTTTTTTCTTGCTCTTTGCAAAGAATCCATAATTCATGATTGCCATTGACTTCAATACAAGGTATTTAATCCTGTCAAATTCCAGCTTTGTGTGAATAAAAATGGCCCTCCTCTAATTGTGGGTTTTGATAAAGCTAATTTTGGGGTGCTATCCAGTTGGCTGCCTCGGAGGGAGAGTCTACCAATATTTCTGATACGGAGAATGGCTTAAAGATAACCAAAGGAAAGATAGGAGCTGGGAAAATAACCACCAAGGATGTTGGTGACTCAGAAACCAAAGACTTTTTCAGAAAAAAAAAATGCATGAAAAGAGCTACATGGGCAGACTGTGACTTGAGTCATCAGAATATTTGGGTGGGGACTTTATTTTGGGTCTCCAGGAGGCAACAGGAGAAGCTAAAACCTAGATGCTGGAATTTTCTAAGTAAGCGTAACTACGGAAGGAACTGGCCTGAGAGGGCTTCTATGACGTAAAGCAGAGCCTGGATGATGTCACAGAGCACTGGGCGGAGGTTGCGCTTCTCTTCCACTTGGGGGCGCTAGACTCCCCTGAAGGTGGGTTCACTATCTTCCCAGCGGGGTGTTAAAGCCAGTTCAGCTCCTGAACCCCACAATTGATCAACAGGCTTTTGGTGCCTGAACGGTTTCAGAAGACAGAATCTGGACGACTAGGACATTTTCTTTCGGTAAATACGTTTATGAAGATAACGGGGACCCTTGTAGCCCAGAAAACTAAAAGTTTTCCCTCGTAGAGTAACCGTATGTTCTGATGTCTTCCACGTTTGAGAGCTCGGCGGATGGTCTAGGCTAGTCACTCTCCGGAGTTTATTATCCTTTGCTAACAATATCTAATTCATAATCCTACTAAAATGCCCAAGCTCCTCTCTGTGCCTGTGCATTTTAGGAGAAAATATTTCTTTTTGATGTTGTTGTTGTTTTTTTTTTTTTCGGAGCTGAGGACCAAACCCAGGGCTTGCTAAACAAGTGCTCTACCACTGAGCTAAATCCCAACCCCCAGATATTGTTTCTACATGGCTTTTGTTACCTACAAAAAAGACTCTTGTTGCAGTAGAAGATGCAACAGCTTCGTGGAATAAACCTGGGCCTGGGTCAGGATGCACAGTACAGAAAGCCAGTGGACTGGTGTGCTGTGTCTCTGGGCAGACACTTGTGGATGTTGCCACATAGTTCATAGTAAAAGGGTAGAAGAGGGGTGTGGCCACCCTTCTGGCTTCTTTGCTATCCTTTCTCTGTTCTGCTTGCTTAAAGTGGGGACAGGGATACTTAATCCCACACTGACCTAGACATTCAAGGAGAGGTTCCTCAGCAGAGGCAAAGTGCCTCGGGCTGAAGAAATGTGTCTGAATATGTTATTCTGAGCTGTAGTGAACCATTTGTTCATTTCCCTTTGAACTTTAGATTTTGATTTTTGAGGCAGGGTTTTTCTGTGGGTAGCTTTGGCTATCCTGTAACTAACTCTGTAGACCAGGCTGTCCTTGATCTCACAGAGGTCTGCCTCCTTCTGCCTCTTGAGTGCTGGAATTAAAGGTGTGCTCCACCATTGCCCAGCCCTCATACGAACTTCTGATTACGACAGAATAAGATTCAGATGCTCAACCCTGGTTACCATCGCCTTCCTCACCTGCTCCAAAGTTCTCTTAGACAAGAGCCTTGGTCCAGCGCCCTCCCCACCCCACCCCTATTGTTCTTGCAGGGACTCGTATGACAGAGAGAACAGCATTGTGTCTGGTTTAAGCAGGCGAGCTCTTCAAACCCAGGCCACGGGCAAGTATGAAGCCTGAACACAGAATGATAGCCACAAGACAGTGGAACAGGATGCCGTGGCCTACCACACTAGGTCTACAGTCATGAAGAAGAGGATGTCTCTGAGGAGGATGAGCACACCATCCTTCCAGAAGCGGAGGATGAGGAGGCCTTCTCCCCAGGCCCTGGGGAACATTGTGGGCTGCAGAATTTCTCACAGATGGAAGGAAGGTGATGAGCTCGTCACCCAGTGGAAGGCCATCATTCTAGATTAACTGCCAACAAGTCCCTCTCTCTATCTGGTCAAGTATGATGGAATTGACTGTGTCTACGGACTGGAACTTCACAGCGATGAGAGGATTTTAAAGCTTAAGGTCTTGCTTCACAAAGTAGTGTTTCTTCAAGTGAAAAATACCCATCTCGCAAGTGCCTTGGTTGCCCAAGCTGTGGAGCATAAATTTGAGGGAAACATGGCTCTAAGGACAACTGGAGGGGGGTGGTCCTAGCCCAGGTGCCGATCATGAAGGACTGGGTTTACATCACCTACGAGAAAGATCCAGTCCTATACATCTACCAGCTCCTGGATGATTACACAGAAGGTATCCTCCATATCATTCCAGAGACTCCTCCAGCAGAGGTGAAGTCAGACATTGACAGCGACATCTTAACCGGTCAATGTGTGCAGTTCACCAGAAGTGACGGGTCCAAACAGATCGACAAAGTCATTTACCAAGTTCTAGCCAAGCCTTCTGTGTAGTTCACCAAGTTTGATGGCGACATCCACATCTACGTCTATAATCTGGTGGAAAAGATCTGTTAAGGTGAAATGCACAAAGTGAGGGGGACATAGATGGGTAATTTATAGGATCGGGGGAAAATGTATGTTTTTCTGTGTTTCAGATACCCACGGGCCTTTGACAACCCCAGTATCTTTTCCAGTTGAATTTGTTTTGCTCTAAAAATTAAAATGTGTGATGTGACGTGTTGTGTGTGAACACTTTGGTGGAGGAGACGGACTGTGGTGGATGGAACATGGAGAGGAAGCCGGAAAGGTCAAGGCTGTGAACAGTAAGTCTAATGTCACGTAGACTAAAACAAACAGGACTGAGCTGGTCTGGTCTTTAGGGAGAGAAAAGAACTGGAGATGAGGCTTAGAGGAGCAGGGATGGCACGGGGGGGGGAAAAAGATGGATGTTTAGGAAGCAGTGAAGGGGGGCCAGAAATAGATAGACCCTCTGAGGGGAAGTTTGAGGGAGAAACAGACAGTTGGGGAAAGAGGGGAAGGCAACAGGGAGGTGGAACTCAAGGGGAAACACAATAAACTGATCCAAGCAGACTGAGAATCAGAGAAGGTCGGGGAGTGTTTGACTAACGAAACCTAATGAAACCTGTTTCTCATCTCTAGATGTATTATTTTTAATTATGAGGGTGGGGGAAGGGCATGAATAAAGGAGACCACAGAGACAAGAATAGTCAGGTCCCCTGGAGCTGGAATTAAAGGTGGTTGGGAGCCTTTGGACATGAGCTCAAAGAACAAATCTAAGTCCTCTTTCAAAGCAGACGAGATCTTGATCCATTGGTCATCTCTCCAGGCCCCTAAAGTCATCTTTTTAAATAAATCCCACCTTCACATGCAGAGAAGAGACCAGGATGAGGGTAAGAAAGATTAAATTGATGGGGATGTGGAAGAAAGACTAAAGAACACATGAGGGAGTAGAGGACACTGAGGGACGAAGGAATTCCAAGATGGAGTTCTCAAAAAGTGAAGCAGGAGACCAGGAAGAACAGAAAGGGTCTAGAATGAGTTTAACTTGGGCCGCATCCTTATTGGTCTCTTTGGTTCCTTAAAGAACAGCCAAGACATCACTACAGAAGGTGGATGTGAGGTGAAGGCTTCCACGGAGGACATTTTGACGAGGATAACTCAAGAGAAGTGAATGCCAAACTAAGTTTATATCTATCGATTCCTAAAAGTATCAAAGCCCAATATTTTGTACGATCAGTAAAAAGTAATTTAAAAGGGAAGATGAGGATGCCGTGAGCTTCTGTCAGGTGTTACGTGGATCCTGTGTTTAGCTTCCCTGAGCACGTTAGACTCTGTTGCATCCTGTAATATTTTTTGAGGTCTCTTCTCAATGACCCTAGATGACCACAAAGAGCTCCTGCACTGGCTTGTCTTGCCTGGATCTCCTTCAACTGGATGGCTTTCTACACACCTGCGGGCCCTGTTACCATATCCAGCCCCCGGAAGTTCCCGTGTTTTACTCACATGTAAGCTTATCCTCAGAAAACTCTTGATGATGCCTCCAATGCAGAGGTGCTGAGCTCTTTCCTATGCCATTTGCCATGTTGTTAAAATGGTTTGCGGGGGTTGGGGATTTAGCTCAGTGGTATAGCGCTTGCCTAGGAAGCGCAAGGCCCTGGATTTGGTCCCCAGCTCCCAAAAAAAGATTCAAAAAATAAAATAAAATAAAATAAAATAAAATGCTTTGCGGTTCCTGACCATGTAGCTCTCTCCTCCTGAGAAGCCCCTGTGCACCCCATGGGGTCTCTCTGAGCCACATCTACACTCCAAGAGTTTCTTTGGACACAACCTTATCTTGGACTCATTCATTGCTGTTTCTTCACTAGAATAAGTTTCTCATTGCAGGACTTGAAAATACTTTCTATCGTTGATTAATTCTGCTATTTGGGATTTTTTATACTGGCTGGTTGTCTGATGGTTTCATTGCTGCGAAAAGACACCATGACCAAAGCAACTTATAAGGGACAACATTTTTTTGGGGGGATTCTTTTTTTTCGGAGCTGGGGAATGAACCCAGGGCCTTGTGCTTCCTAGGCAATCGCTCTACCACTGAGCTAAATCCCCAACCCCAAGGGACAACATTTAATTAGGGCAGGCTTTCAGGTTCAGAAGTTCAGTCTATTTTCATCAAGGCAGGAATCATGGAAGCGTCTAGGCAGACATGGTGTTGGAGAAGAAGCATATCACCCCCACAGTGATATGCTTCCTCCAACAAGGCCACACCTACTCCAACAAGGCCACACCTCCTACTTGTGCCACACTTCCCATGGGACAATCACATTCTAACCACCGACCTGATTTTATGCTAACGTGACGCAAGCTAGAGTCATCAGAGAAGAGGGCACCTCAGTTGAGAACATGCGTCCATAAGATCCAGCTGTAGGGCATTTTCTTAGTGATTGGTGGGGAGGGCCCGGCCCACTGTGAGCGGCACCATTCCTAGGCTGGTGGTCCTGGGTTCTATAAGAAAGCAAGCTAAGCAAGACATGAGAAGCAAGACGGTAAGCAGTGCCACTCCATAGCCTCTGCCTCAGTTCCTGCCTCCAGGATCCTGTCCTGTTTGAGTTCCTGTTCCAACTTCCTTTGCTGATGAGCAGCAATGTAGAAGTGTAAGCTGAATAAACCTTTTCCTCCCTAACTTGCTCTTTGGTCACCGTGTTTCCTTACAACAATAGGAAACCTAAGTAAGACAATTTCTCATAGAAACAGTTTGTCTAGTAGAGCCACAGATGCTTACCTCATAACCACAAATAGAGACGTATAGACACTTTGTTTTAATTTAAAGGTAAGACTTCCTCATGTGCTGACCTGTGATGTTCTAGTTTGCTTCTTTCTCTCTGTGATGAATGCCATGATCAAAACTAACTTGGGGAAGAAAGGGTTATTACTTTACAGGTTACAGACCATCACTGAGGGAAACCAGAACAGGAGCTTGAAGTGGTAACAAGGAGCTCTGCTTGTTGGTCTGCTCCCTGTTTCAGTCATTGTTCTGTTGCTGTGAAGAGACACCATGGTCAAGGCAACTACTATAATGAAAGCATGTAATTGGAGGCTCCCTTACAGTTTCAGATGTCTGGTCCATCATCATGGCAGGGAGCATAACACGGGAGCAATAGAGAGCTACTGCTCTGTAAGTAGAGAGAGAGAGAGACAGAGAGAGAGAGAGACAGAGAGACAGAGATAGAGAGAGAGAGACAGAGAGAGAGACAGAGACAGAGACAGAGACACAGAGAGAGACAGAGAAAGAGACAGAGAGAGAGACAGAGAGAGAGAGATAAAGAGAGACTCTGGGAAAGCTTGGGGCTCTTGAAAACTCAAACCCCACCCTTGTCGACACACCCACTTCCTCCAATGAGGCCACACCTCTTAATCCTTCTAATCCTTGAAAATACTGTCACTCCCTGTTAACTAAATATTCAAATATATGACTGTGGGAGCCTTTCTTATTCAAACCGCCACACTCCCCATGGCTTGCTCCATTACTATTTCTTACAGCCTAAAAGGCTATTCTTTTTACACATGACTACTGATGAACTTGCCCGCAATGGTGGGCCCTCCCACAAACAGTCATTAATCCCGAAAATGTTCCATAAACTAACCCAATGACTAATCTAATGGAGGCAGTTCTTGACTTGTTCTCTCTTCTCAGTTGACTCCAGATTGTCAAATTGGGAAAAAAAAAAGAGAGAGCGAGAGACCCAGCACCGTAATGTTTCTCTTACTCCATGTTATATACTCACCACCAGACACTCTCTTCTCTCACTGTACAGACCCACTTCCCTGTATGGCAGAACTGAAGAGTAACTACTGTCACCAACATGAATACTCGAGGATATGTGACAAGAAATGAATACATTCTACAGCTCCCGACGCCAAGCGAAAGCATTTTAGTGTGGGCTACACTTACTGGGAGACTGTCAGTCACTGGCCATCTAATGGGTCACAGTATACCACAGAAGCAAAAAGTCACAACCTACATATCATCTCCTCTCAGCAGGAGACATGGCCCTTTCTCAAAACCCATGAATCTATCTGTAGGCTTAGATTTTTTCAAAACCTACTTTATTTAGGGTTCTTAAACCTTCTAGCCCACCAACCAGAGGTAGCAGAGAGAGAAAGTTGATAGGAAAAGGGAGAGAGTTGTGGACCTATTTAGAAGTAATTCTTTGGGGTAACTCCAATATTCATTGTGCAGTACGGTCCAATAGCAAACGCAAAACACGTATCAGTAGCAGTGCCTTGACCTGGCAGAGACCACAAGGCTCTAACAAACCAACAAGAAGCAGCAGAAGAATCCAGAAGCAGCATGGATAGCACAGGTTCTTTTGTGCATTTCTCCTTGCGAAACGAAGACCAGCAAAGACCATCAAAGCCTTGCAAGGTGTAGCAATGTAAAGATGTCCTCTCCCTCTCTGTGGGATTACATTTATGCTCTCCATAAACATCCTGTCACCCTTCAAGCATGTGCTCCAGGGAAATATCACATGCCTTCTCATGTGTCTCCTTCAGCAAAACATGCTCTCCTGTCATAGCTTCCAGAAAAACATCCTATGACACAAGTGAGATTCCATAGATACCAAAATTTTTCCACTTCATCTAGCCTTGTCTCACACTTGGCCATGACATCACAAAACATATAATGGCCATCTTGCAAGGCTCCTAGGTCGCAGCTCCACCAGCCACTGGAGCTTCTGAATGCACTCCGTGAGACTCAGACCCTTTTGTGAGAACAACCTTCAGTTATCCCCGTAAACATTGTGCTCTCTCCATCTTTGCTCTCAGCCAATAGCTGTCCAACTTCCAGCCAACTAAGCTGTTACCAGAAAAACCCTCATTAATAAAGCCAATGAATTTGACTTGATTTATTTTCCCTGACAGAACGGAGTGTTCTCCCTGCATGGTTACCCTGGTGTCTGAGTCATCTGTAATAAAACCCACTACTATTAAGATCAAAGTCACAGGAACTATGACAAATAGCAAATCACACGACAAGCATCACAGTTGGCCAAGCCTTTTCTGCAGCCTTATTGAAGTATAATTTACATACTTAAAAAATCCATTTATTTTAAGTGTGTAATTTAATGATTTTACAGCAAAATTTATAGATTCCTTCCCTTTTTAATACTCATTTCCCACTAGTTCATACGCTATCGAAGTCTATTAAAAACACAGAAGTGAAGTCAGGAGAAGGGCCAGAGCGGGAAGCAGGAGGTTCTTGATATGCTAAGACGACAGATACATTGGCAGATTCGTCTAGATAAAACCACTTGGGAAACATTGTGTCTTCTCTTAGCATGCAGCCTCCAGACAAAGAGTTTAAAGGATTAAGCCATGGGTCTTCCTACATCAATTCCGGTCCTGACCTGGTATGGTCAGCATCACTTTTGGCCACTTTCATGTTAATCCCATTCATCACTCTTACACGTTGCCTAGCAACTCACATAGTAAACTAACTTATTTTGGTTCATGGTTTCATAGGTTTCGGTCCATGGTCACATGACCATGAAAGGGGCACGATAGAGCTCAACTGCTAACCTCACTGTCATCCAAGGAGCACCAACACAGGAAGAGACTAAGGACAAAAAAACACCCTCCAAGACACATCCCAAATGAACAAGTCCCTTAATTTCCTATCTCCTAGTTTCCCGCCACCTTCATACACATCCATCAACAGAAGAACTCATTGATTACAGCCCACAGGGTACAATCGCATTTCATAGTCCCACCTTTGAACATTGTACTGGGACAATGTGTATCTTAAACCCATAAGGTAGGGCCAGAGGTTGTGTCAGAGGTCTAAACGTCACCTCACACTAGAAACAGCTGGGTAGGTTTCTCAACATCTCCTATTTCTTTCTGGGACTGAGCCACACCATGTCTGCATTGCAGCATTTTGTCTGGGGTGAGATACCATCAGCAGTCAATTGTAAAGATGCCCCCCACCATGTGTGTGCTTGAATGTAAAATGGGACATCTATAATATAGACACACACGCATATACACAGACTCACAGAGAGAGACAAAAAGGGAAGGAGTTAAGTCTTAGGAACCCTCAAGGAAGGGGGAGTGGAAATAGAAGATACAGATGTCAGCGAGAACCAGAACAAAGCAGTGTCTTCTATACACGACAGGACCACGATCCCTCAGCCCTAGCTGATAGGAAAGGGAGAGTCAGTTTTCTACAAAGATATAGCTGGTGATAAGCTGGCCAGTCTCCAGGGGCTTGCCCAAGGCCCATGAATTTATGGGCAGCATAAATGACTTGAGTGGGTTATTACAGAGGGGAGAAAGAGAGCTTGAAGTTGGGAGAAGGGATTAGGTGGGGATGGATCTGGGAGGAGTTAGGAAGAGACGTGAGAAGTAAATTCTATCAATATATAATGTACAAAGTTCTCAAGGAACTAATAAAAGTGGTTTTTAAAATACCATATCTGTACTGAACACATACAAACCATTTTTCTTGTCATCTCCTAAATAACAGCCCCTCATGATTTCATTTCATTAAGAACAAAAGTAATTCAGAGATTATTTAAAATGTAGGAGGGTCTGGGGAGACGGGATAGGGGTAATGCCAAGTGTGTGGTCACACATGCAAACACCAGGGCTTGGTATGGGAACAGGAGGATGACAGGGGCTTCCTGACAGTGAGCCTCACCTCAGGTTCAGCAGGGGACCCTGTCACAAGGGAATACAGTAGGTAGTGAAGGAGCAGAACACGCTCTACCCTCCCCCAGCCTCTGAACTTACATGTCTCTATGAACACACGCACACACACACACACACACACACACACAAATATGACTAGAGTATAAGAGAGGGTTGCATAGGTTATATGCAAATGCAGTGCTGTTTTTTCCAAGGAACCTGAGGACTTTTAGATCATTGGGAGTCCTGGGGCCAACTCTCAGAGGACACGATATATCTCCTTATTGTGCAAACGAATCCTTTGTTGAGTATGTGTCAGTGACTCCACACAGTTCTCCTCCTCTAGGTTCCTGTGTGTCACAGAGAATGATCTGGAAATACTGAAAAAAAATATAAAGTAAAGGCTTTGTTGGTGTTTCTAGGCTTGCGTTAAAATCATATTTATCACGTTTTATTAAATGGAAGGGAAATCTTCAGCTCCCAGCAACAATAGACTCAATCATGTTGGCTTCTGTTTTATCCCATTATGAATAGCAATTAATTGCACATCAATAGCTCCCCATGCTTTGAACTAAATCAGGATGACGGGATATGTTTCCGTAACCCCTATGTGGATAATCAAGTAGAAAGGGGTGAGGTATGATGCCTTTGGCTTATGGGAGAGTTATGGCTTGATTGGATACTTGTTATGCAAATAACCCTAACCTCTGAGAATTGAAATGTCAAGATAAAATATACTGCCAAATGGGATGGACACTCATTACTTGATTTCTTTTAAAAGAAGAAAAAAAAACATACTTTAGGATTTTGAATAAGTGTGACCCTCAGAGGTTCAAATACTTGAATGTGTTTGTTTTCCAGTTGGTGGAATGTTTATAAAGGAATGGGAGTTGTGTTTTTGTTAAAAGAGATGTGTCAATGGGAGGTGGGGGCCTTGAGATTTCAAAATCCCACCAGGCTTCTCTCTCTCCCTCCCTCCCTCTCTCTCTCCCTCTCTCCCTCTCCTTCTCCCTCTCCCTCTCCCTCTCCCTCTCCCTCCCTCTCCTTCTCTCTCTCTCTCTGTCTCTCCCTCTCCCTCTCCCTGTCCCTCTCTCTCCCTCCTTTCCTCTCCCTCTCCCTCTCCCTCTCCCTCTCTCTCTGCTTCTCCCTCTCCCTCTCTCTCTCTTTCCCTCCCTTCCTCTCCCTCTCCCTCTCCCTCTCTCTCTCTCTCTCATCTGGGGAGCAGGATGTGAGCTCTCAGGAACTACTCAGCCAGGCCTGCCTGCCTGCCAGCCTGCTGTCATGGTGTATACCACGATGGTCCACGGAATCACCCTCTGAAACTGTAAGACGGCAATTAAATGTTTCCTTTCATGAATTGGTTTGGTCACGGTGTCTCTTCACACCAATAGAACAGTAACTAAGGCAACATCTTCCTGTGTATTTTTCTAATACTTCTGTATTTATTTCATTAAAGTTACCTGTTGTCCGTTGAACAGTTTTATGAATGAGTTTCAAGTTTAAAGACAAATAGTAACAAATAGGAGTGGCACTGCTAGGGGGTTTGGCCTTGTTGGAGTGGGTGTGGCCTTGTTGGAGTAGGTGTGTCACTGTGGGCGTGGGCTTTAAGACCCTCACCCTAGCTGCCTGGAAGCCAGTCTTCTAGCAGCCTTCAGAGGAAGATGTAGAACGCTCAGCTCCTCCTGCACATGCCTGCCTAGATGCTGCCATGCTCCTGCCTTGATGATAATAGACTGAACCTATGAACCTATAAGCCAGCCCCAAGTAAATATCCCTGTAAGACTTGCATTGGTCATGGTTTCTTTTCATAGCAGTAAAACCCTAACACATACATACATATATACATATACATATACACCTAGGTTTACATACACACACACACACACACACACACACACACACACACACACACCATTACAGGGATTTTAGATCTAGCCAGGGCCCCTGCAGTTTCATTGGTCCATCTCATACACGTGTTCATGGAACATGTCTCTCTCTGTTTCTTGTTCTAGGAAGAACATGGACAACATCTGCAGACTCACTTCATTTTGCTTTATTCTCCTCTTCAGCTTTAGAAATCTCAGCTTACAGAGAGGGGAGGATGGAAACTTGGTTCGATAGCTCTTTTTGTCTGTGGGGAGCTTACATATCAAGTCACAAAAGAAAATAAATATAACAAGAAATAATAATACACATCCAAATCGTGATGGGAAGTTCATATCCGTTCCCCTTAATGAATGTCAACTTTGGAAATTGCAATCCACAATGAGATGAGACTTTTGAAAAATCCTAGTTCTCAGGCAGGCTTTGGTATTTCTCTTTCCCTGAAAAGGAACACCATTAGAAAAAGACAGACGGTAGGTTGCTTTTGTCCACAAATCGAATCTGAAGCATTTGATAATGAGCATAGAGGGGGCTCACCCCATGTTTACCAAAGAATAAAGTAATATGGGGGAGGGGAGACATCTAGAGAACAGTTGGTGCCTTATTGGTATTAAAAAAATTCCTGAAGTCAAGAAATAATATTTGACAAAAGAAAAAAAAAACTAGGTTTCCATTAGGCAGACTGTTTTTAAAATAGCCTTCATTTTAGTCATGGAAAGACGGGGGTGGAGCAGGTCACTCTGTAGATAACTAAAGTCATTCCCATCAAAAAATTAAGAATAATGTGGATTTTTAATGGACTTGAATAAAATTAGAAATTTTAGCTTTCAAAGGGAAAAATTGCATTCCAGAGAGAGAGAGACAAAGGAGTGTCCAAACTCATACTTGATTCTTTCAATAAATCTACCGGTAACTCATGTGTTTGTTGATATTAGGATGAAAACGCAGGTTAGATATCTCGACTTAAGAGTGTAACGTGTGGGGCTGGGGGTTTAGATCAGTGGTTAGAGCGCTTGTCTAGGAAGCGCAAGGCCCTGGGTTCGGTCCCCAGCTCCGAAAAAAAGAACCAAAAAAAAAAAAAGTGTAACGTGTGTAAATAGCTGCCAGTGGAAAGACTTGTCCTATGATTTCTCAAAAGGCATGAAAAAGCCACCGTGGAGTTACTGGATTTTGTTTCAAAGACTTTAGCACCTTGTCTGCAGGGATGCAGAGCCTCAAAGGAAGGGCCTGAGACCTCCTAAGAGGAAGAGTCCAACACCTGAGGCCATGCGCATAGAGGGTCGTAGCCTTTCTCAGAAAATGGAGGTAGGAGAGCTAACAAATGAAGGCGACACATCGATCAAATCGCTGTAGTAGAACGACGGCAGCCAGTTCACAGAGCGAGGCAGCTGTCAATGACTCGGCCAAGAACTAAGAGGATTTGAAAAGATAATAACAACACAGAGTTCACAAAAGCCACTATAGACTCATGGCATCGGCGAATTTAATCCATGTGCTCTGGGCAGAGAAAACAATCCAAACCAGAGATCCCTCTTGCTCAGCCCGACGGAATGCTGTGCCGTGTCCCGGATGTCCCATGTCAAGGACTCAACCTAGATGCAGGAAGCCTGTGAGAAACCGGAACTACGTCATTTCAGTGCTGACACCAGAAATGGCTCAAGTCTGCACCTTCATTGGAAGGAGAAGAAATAAGTCACACAGCACCGGAAGTAATCCTCGTCAGGGTCTGTGTGTGTGGTCGGAAGTGGACGGCACCATGATCAATCAGTAAGCACTGCCTACATGTGTCGGGTGAGCCCACACAAATGAGGAAATGGTTTTTAAATTTATACACAATTTCTAATAACTAGTAACTTTTAAGTGTCCAGGTTTAGCACAAGCTTCCAGATTATGTGGTTTCTCAGGCGGAAGAACGCCCCAAAAGAAGTGAGTTTGAAACTTCGGAGGTTCCCACTATATGACAGCAAACTAGGAAATGCACGGAGGTGGGGTGTGGTAAAACGAACTAGAGGAAAACTGTAAAACCAAGAAAAGAGCATTCAGAAGACGTGTACGGGAAAGGCCAGCAACAGGGATGGCTCGGAGGACCGTCCTCGTTTTCAGAGTTTATCACAGCAAAATTGCCAAAGACTGTAGCAAAATTGCCACTTGTCCCTGTGGACACTCTCTGAACCTACACACACAGAGAGAGAGAGAGAGAGAGAGAGAGAGGGGGGGGGGAGGGGGAGGGGCAGGGGGAGGGGTAGAGAGAGGGAGAGAGTCACAGTAAGAGAAACAGACACAGAGACATACACAGACACACACATGCAGAGATATACACGAAGACACACACAGCCCAATTGAGGACTTACAGAAAGACACCCATCAAAGGACCCGAATATTTGGTGCTAAATTAGGTGAGCTTTGTGGAGGAATGAGTGCCAACCAAATTTTGGAAGTTCTGCAGCCACCTGCATGTTTCCGCACCCCCTTAGCTGTAGGGGTATCGCATACATGGCTGTCACTCCTGCTTTCTTCATTTGTATTTTACTGTGAATCTCCCTTCTCCCCTGTTCAATGTGGCCAGCGGTTTTCCATGTGGAAGGACCTCCCACTGCACTGTGTCTAGGGGGGCAGGGAAAACAATTTCAAAAGAGGCCCAGTGCTAGGGCAAACAGTACAAACAATGCATACTTCACCTCCCAAGGAGGGGCTCAAAGAACACAGAGGCTCTGGCTGGCACACAGAACCGAGCTTACAAAGTTACGGCCCACAGCATCACTGGGACCCAACCAGCAGCTCTCATTCAGCCCTCCATGCTAATGACTCATTCTCATCTCTTGAGACCAGAGGAAGACGCATTTGGAAGATCCTCTCCCTAAAAATGAAGCTTGTACAGAAACTCTTATGAAACTTAAGAACAATTTTAAATAGGAAAGCACACACACAGTAAAAAATTAATGGCAGATTCGACAGGCTTCTCTGTGAAACCATCATGTACACACACACACACACACACACACACACACACACACACACCACACACCAGAAAAATAGACCTACATAAAGGATACATTTCCAGGCACAGATATCTGTTGGGAGGAGTTTGACGTTCTAACAAACCTCAGCCAATGACTACATTTGGAAAATTCAGAAGGTCAAGACATTGGTTCACTCGTGGGAGCAGATCGCTGTCTATATCACGGAACCTTTATGGAAAACACAGATCAGCCTAGAATGAGGTAAACAGAAACCCTTTCAAGGCTATTGAAGAATTTTGGAGCCAAACTCCACACACAGCTAACAGCAGAGAAAGTGACCCATGACTGCAGGTTGTATAATACCACTGAACCTGGTGAACCATTTCCTACTCTCCTAGGAATCCTAGAGGTGAGAGGGCACCAAGGAAGCCTGGGGAGCCCACGTCAGTCTCCATACAAAGTGCACTTTGCAGGCTGACACCCACATGGCTGATCTGCAGTTCACCAATCCTGGTCATGAAGGTATATATATATACCGAAACAGGGTGAAATCAAGACACTGAAACAACTCAAATATACCAAAACAAGGTGAAATCAAGACACTGAAACAACTCAAATATACCGAAACAAGGAAAAGTCAAGATGCACTTGCCATCTCTAATTTGTGTTTGCATGTTGACCGTAATCGTCTGGTAAGCCTTAAAAACCACACGGTGGGTCTTAGGAGGATCGGTGGGAGAAACTGCTTGCTGCCTAAGCAGACCTGAACTCAGATCCCAGTCATTATGAAAAGGCAGGGGAACCCTGTAACCCCGGAGACAGGAAGGGGGAACAGAATCACTAAGGTCTGCTGGCTTCTAGCCCGGATGAAAATATGAGAGTTTGAGATCAGGCAAAGTCACCACCTGTCTTAGTTTGGGCTCCACTGCTGTGAGGAGACACCAGGACCAAGGCCACTCTTAATAAAGGAAACATTTAATTGGGGCTGGCTTACAGTTTCAGAGGTTTAGTCCGTTATTATCATGGTGGGAAGCATGGCAGAGTCCAGGTAGACATGGTGCTGGAGAGTGTTCTATATCTAAATCCAAAGGCAGCCCAGAAAGAGACTTGCAGCCACAGGCAGCCAGGAAGAGCATCTCTCTTCCTCATTGGGGAGAACATGAACACTAGGAGCCCTCCGAGCCCACCTACATAGTGACACACTTTCTCCAATAAGGCCACACCTCCTACTAGTGGCACTTCCCAGGCGCCAAGTGTATTCAAACCACCACAGTGCATCAAAAGAAAATGGCAGAGAGACATAGAGAAAGATACTGCATGGTATCATCTTGTAGCAGGGTGCTGCAACACCCCCACACACACACTCATAAACCCATGCACATGTGCACACATGAGCAGATTTATTTACTTATTTATTTACTTTGTTTTAATTTTTTCCTTAAGAACTTGGTACATACACATAATGTGTTTGAGCAAATCCATCCCCATCTCCTCCCTTCAAATCTCTCCCCTTCCCTCCCTCCTAATTCCATCTGCATTTTAATAGAAACTGCTGAGTCCATTTCATTCTGACTAGATGTGTGGGGTGAGTACAAACATCCAGGGGAGCATGGACAGCCGTCAGGGCCAAATTCATGAAGAAAACGGGCCCTCTGCCCTACAGTCATCAGTTGCCAGTAGTTCCTCAGTTGGGTGAGGGGAGCTTCCAGAGTCTCCACCCGTCTATTCTGGGATTTATCTTTGCAGATTTTGTAGATGTGATCCTGGAGACTGTGAAAAACATGAACACACACACACACACAAACGCACACACACACACACCAAATTTTAAAACGAGAGAATGGTTTTTAAAAGGTTACACAACGTCCTAAATTCAGTCCCTTGGTGGTGAAATATTTGAATTCCACACCAGATCATAATACTATCTATATAAAATTAAATTATTCAAATGAATATTTTAAAGTTCAGCGGATCTTTATCTGTTAAATAGCACAGGCTGAACGAAATCAGATGGTGCCAAACCTTCCTACGGGTGCACAAGAAAAATTGTAAATCAGTGTTCAAATGCATGAATCCACAAGGGTGAGGGGGTAATCAGAGATCGAGGACCTACAGGATAGGGTAGGGATGCTCAGTAGACCAGACAGGTGGATCATAAGCAAAGAGCCTGGAAAACGGGACTTTCATACCATGAAAACCTTCAAAGTCTAGGGGAAACGCAGGGATAGGTACCCCCCGAAGTGGGAATAAAAAACTTTAATTCATTTACAGGACACTTAGCTTCTAAATACAGTGTGGATTGGAATCTACACTGTGAAGGGCACAGGAGTAGTAGTGTCCAGCTTTCCCCTTGCTGTGACAAAATTGTGTCATTTAGGGGCTGGAGAGATGGCTCAGCTACTCAGAACCCTTAGCATCCTCACAACTGACTCTGGCTCTGGAGATCTTCCTCCCTTCTCTGGCCTTTGCAGGTTCTTCAGCCACATGACCTAACACAAAAAAGACCCACGAACAAAAGTAAAAACGAGAACTTAAAATGAGTCATTTAGTTGATGTTAATGCACCGAGGTTTGTAGAGAGAATCTCTTCTAAGCGTCACCTGTCAATAAAAAAGTCTATGACCTATGAGCTGAGGCAAGAAATAGAAGGCGGGACACTGGCAGGAAGAGAGGATTCTGGGACATAGTGTATAAAAGGAGACCCAGGGAGGGAGGGTGCGGCAGATTCTAAAGGAGATGTTGAGGAAGATGCTAAGAAAGGGGATAAAAGCGCAGTAAATAACCATGTAGAAGACACAGAATTGTTTGAATGGGTTAAATAAGTTAGTCTGGGAATGAGACATAGTTTGTGGCTTAGGAATTTGTTAATAAATAATTAGTTTCAGAGTTGTCATTGTGGGAGCAGGAGCTGAGAAGGAAAAAAGTACTTTTTTTTCCAAAGGTTAATTACTCCTAATTATTTTCATATGATTATGTACGATGCTAATATATGGAAATCATGTGTAAGTTATATGAGAAATTGCAACTATCCTGGAGAATTCTAAAAAAAATGTGTTTTTTAATGCATGCTGAGCTATCTTGCCAGTTCCTGTCTTGGTGTTTGAGGTAGGCTTTTCTGACTGGGATCTGGGAACTGATGCCTGTGATGGTTTGGGTGCATGCGTGCCTGTGTGCCTACATGTGTGTGTGTGCGTGTATGTTCAGCCCAGGTCTGGCAGCATTAGAGGGTATGGCCCTGTTGGAGTGGATGAGCCTTGTTTTAGTGAATGTGTTACTGTGGGTGTGGGCTTTAAAACCCTCATCCTAGCTACATGAAAGCCAGTATTCTCCTAGCAGCCTTCAGATGAAGATGTAGAACTCTCAGCTCCTCCTGCACTATTCCTGCCTGGATGCTGCCATGTTCCCGCCTTGATGGTAATGGACTGAACCTCTGAACCCGTAAGCCAACCCCAATTAAATGTTGTCTTTATAAGAATTACCTTGGTTATGGTGTCCGTTCATATCAGTATAACCATAAGAAAAACATTGACTTTGGGGTGGCCAGTGAACTTCAGAGGTCCCCAGGTCTCTGTCTTCCTGATTCTGGTGTCCGAGTGGATGCTACCACTTTAGACTTGTAAGTTGGCTCTGGGGATCCAAGCTCAGGTCTCCATGCACGTACAGCAAGCAGTTTACCTGCCGACCCATATCTTTTAGCTAACAAATGGGTTTAAAAGGAGATAGAGGTAGATCCCAGGTGCCTGACATCAGAGAAGCTGAGCTCTGGTGCACACAAGGGCAGCTGATGCAGGGTGCGGGTCATGGTGCAGGGTATATTAGGGCCAAGGAGACATAACAGGGAAATGCTTGGGACTTACATTGCCTGTGCTGCCTCCACACAGAAGCCTGATGATGCCGGTGCAAGCTATAGGAGAGCCATCTCCATCGGTAGCGGTTGCTGTGATCTGAATGTCTCCCATACCCCACCCATAGGAAGATGTCACCAAAGATGACATCATTGGGAAGCAGCACTTTGGAGGGTGTGACTTCAGTCATAAAGATGGACTCCTCCTTTTTGTTATTGGTGCACTTATGTTTAAAAAGAACCCCCAGAGAGCTTGCTGGACCTTCTCAGCCCAGGAAGATATAGACAGAACACACCATCTACAAGCCAGGTAGCAGGCTTCAGTAAATTTGTACAAAAATACATAAAGTTATTCCTGTCAAGTTTAGATGAGAGACAACATCGGCCATGTGGGCAAGCCTAGAGCCTCAACCATTTAATGCAGACAATTCAGGACACACTGTCAGAAAGCTGTCTGGCCAACAGAGAGGACGGCCTGCGTGTTGTGTTGTTATATTCTTTTATGAATTTTTGCAGCCACCCTGCTCATTAATCCTGTTTATAATATTAACTCTGGCACTTTTTTCTTGGCTCTTCAAATATTTCCTTAATAAACTGTGAGCTCACACACCCCCCATCTTCATTGTAATGACTTTCAAATTAAGTTCATCTGGACCACAGGGGTTTTTAGAACTCTATGATGACAGAAAACACGGGGAAAAGACCCTCTTTCATTTTATTTGAAGAAAGACATAGTCATTCACCTGCCGCCTTCCCCTGGTGCTGACTGTTCCCAAGCTCAGTGCTGAGACCTCTGCCTCATGGGCACCATCAGAGCCGTGAGATGAACACTTCCAAACCAGGAGGCATTATACTGACATGACCATACGGTGCTCCCTCACCTACAGCCCCCGGGTTCCAAACTCCTGGTGTCCCTCCTCCCCTTAAAAGAGAGCTGTTGGGATCCAGGCTCAGCATCACCCATGCCCATAATCCAAAGCTCATACCTTTTAAAAATCAGATGTGTTTATATTATCAAATGTGTGAATGTTCTGGCTACATGGAACTGTGTGCACCACATGCCTGCCTGATGTCTGAAGAGGCCAAGAGAGGGCATTAGATCTCCTGAAACTGGCTAACAGTTCAACTGTGAGCCATCATATGGATGCCAGGAATAGAACCTGGGTCCTCTGCAAGAGTAACAAGTGTTCTTCATGGCTGAGCCATCTCTCTAAGACCCAGAATCTGTGTCCTGTCCCTGGAGATGCTTTGCTACTCTACAAAACCACATAGAGACTTGGTGCCCATCCTCGAGAATAGACTTCACCATATCAATGAAGAGGATGCCATGGCTGGTGGTATTGTAGACACTAGGAGACTCTGAAGGAAAGTGCCTGGTATAGGGGAGTCCTGTGAGAACCAAGACTGGAGGAGCACCCTGGACTGGATAGAGATTGGGATGGGCCATTGCAGAAGATAAAAGAGTGATGGTGCCAAGGACATTTGAGCAATCCCATGAACTATCCAGTCTGGGGTCTTAGTTAGGTTTCCACTGTGGAGAAGAGACACCATGACCAAGGACAACGTGTAATCGGGGCTGGCTTACAGGTTTAGAGGGTCAGTCCATTATCATCAAGGCAGAGGGCATGGCAGTGTGCAGACAGACATGGTGCTGGAGAAGGAGCTGAGAGTTCTACATCTTCATATAAAAGAAGCCAGGAGCAGACTGTCTCCCACATGGCTGGGTGAAGGATTTCAAGAACTCACCCCCACAGGGAGACCCCTCCTCCAAGAAGGCCAACCTCCTAATAGTGCCATTTCCTGGGCAGTGCATATTCAATCCACCACAGGTTCTCTTCACATATATGATAACTGCACCCTTGTTTTGAAGTCTTCCTTAAAGACTCATGATATTTGCATGAAGAACATTCGTTGGGTCTGGGTGTCTCCAAAACCCCAAGAATATGAAGTCCTTTATCACCCTGAAGTATTAAATTGGCATGTGTGCACAGCACCTCCCATCCTCTGCAATATCATAATGTTAAGTGTGTGCAGCTCCAGTGTGCAGCCTCTTAAGTGCCGGCATGTGTGAGTTCTTGAGCCGAACACTCAACAGAATCAGGGTTGAGACTTCTGTACTTTTGTTTATGGCTCTGAACTCTGGCCTAGATGGATGGGCAAGTAGTTCTGGGAAGGAAGATTGCTGGGTGCAGCCAAAGGCATGAAGGTATGCGATTTAATTACAGAGCTGGAGGAATCTGGCTCATTTCTTCCTGTACCACATGGGAGATGAAGTCACTCTGCGCAGCCAATTGAAAAAAAAATCACAGAGAAAATGCACATAGGATGCTTGTTTTACCTAGACTAGATGATGAGCCCCGATCAGATTTAAATATCCATATGTACAGAGGAACCATTGCTTTTTGGTGCAGAGATGCCCGTCCTTTTTAAACACCCAGGTCAAGATCAGGCAGATCTGGGTGTTTGGTGTGAGAACACCTCTCTTCCTGTGGAGTCCCCCTCATGACCACTAAGGTGGCCACATGATCCCAAGTTCACCACCATTCTGCTCAGCCCCATAACAGATGAAGTAGAACACATGATTTGGGGAGATAAGATGGGCAGATTTTAGACCATCTCCAATGCACGGCAGAGAGCAGCTTTGAAAGGACTGGAGAAGATGTTGGTGGACAACAGGCCTTTTCTCACAGAAACAGCTGACAAACCACCCCACAATGTTCCAGTTATGGGTGCTTCCTTCAATAACAGAGAGTTTAAAATATCACCCTTGCCTCCCCCTTCCACCCCCAAGTGATGGGCGGTTGGCACACGGGCCACCAGGCTTCCTGTAGGAGAAGCCTCTCTGCTTCCCTCAGAGCAGCTCTCCAAGAAAATAAATAGCATGTGCTCATTATTCAAATGAGGCTTAATTAATGCAGAACTCGCCCTCAAACTTTCCAAGACACCCATGGTAATGGGCTCTCAGCTCTCGTCCCCTCCAGTTTGTGCTGTCAATCTGAAGAACTGCATGTAACAGAAGCTGGGAAGCTGAGTCCCGGACAGCAGTTTGACTCCACAGTCTCACAGCTTGCAGAAGTATCTCGACCCCAAAGCCTATGTTCAGCCATCCTTTCAGGGGTAAAGGTGGTGTGGTTTGTGATGTGCTCCCCAGAGAGCCTCTATGGTTACAAAAGAGGCTCAACTCAAGAGACTTTGAGGCTGTCTCTCATTTACACACCTGAACCAGCCCTGGCCCTAATTCCAGCCAAAACTTTTCATAAATAGTACAGCAAAAGGCACTGAGTCACGCTGACCTTTATTCATAGCCTCACGTCCTTGCTCAACCGACAAGAACACACCTCCAGAGTCCTGGAGGAAGCAGCATTGTGCCTGTGGTTCGAACAAGACAGGATAGAGGAACTGGAGAGTTAAGGGTGACGATAAAATGGAGAGAAGCTATCTTCTGGGGTCTAGCCTTTGTCTCCTGATGGCTGAGCATCAGATACATCAACACAACCGACCCAGCCAAGGCTGCCAGCAGAGATATTGCACGTTTTCCTAAAGATATCTCAGTCGAGGCTGAGAAACACATGGGACTGAAGAGATAGCCCATCAGTTAAGAGCATGTTCCAAACTCACAAGAAACCCAAATTCTGTTCTTAGGATCCATTTAAGCAGCTCACAGCTGCGTGTAAATCAGCTCGCGGGAACCTGAAGTCCTCTTCAGTATATTTTAGCGAATTTTTAAACTTCACTTTATCCTTCAACCTTGCTGTAAATTATATCTTTTGAACAATGCTGTTTGAAATGCCACAGAATTGTGTATAAAGCTCTCTAAATGCCCATGTTCAAATCAGAAACAGTGACAGTCACCTTCTCTGTGTAATAAACTCACTGATTTCCCCCTGTGGTGTAGTAGTAGGGGATACAGCTTTAGCTGAATGGAGGTCCCTGAGTGGGACAGGAACTTTTAAGGCTCTTACTCAGTATCCAGTGTCCCCACCAACGCTGACAAAGGACAGAGTCCTCCCCACGGGTCCTACAGACTCCAGATGCTGGTGCAATAATTGAACCTCTAGATTTCGCTATCTGGAGGTAAAGGTATCCATTCACCTGGAATTCATCCAGAACCTTCAAGAGTCAGAAATATCCTGCAGAACAAAGCAGCTTCTCTGGCCTTCTCCAAGGTCCTGAGAACATCCACGAAGTCCAGTTCACTGAGAAGATGAGGGCAGCCTGCCATTGCCACAACCTCCCTGGGAGCAGAGAGGGTGGGCAGAGGAGGCAAACACTCTCTTTTTCTCATTCCTCATGGTTCCCATTCCTTACATATTAAACATGCAACTTGTAGATTCATCTCACAAAACACCACGGGCTGGGAGATGGCTCATGACCTTAAAGATTCAAGGATCAGAATTTAAATTCTTAGCCCTGGGCACTCTGTCTGGCGCTACAGTCATTTTGATGTGGGCTCTGCCAACAGGAAGACATCCAGCTGCCCTGTACAGGGAAATACTGCAGCCCCACCCCCTTTCAAACTTACCTTCACTCACTAATCAATATTCATGGGGCTCCGTGCAGAGGCCACTGGCTTGAAGAAGAGCATGAGAACATTGAGTGTGTGCTAATTCAGCCTGTTCACACGATGTTTCCATGATGTCAGAGCCACGGTCTCCAGGATACCACCTGGACCCATTCTCTCTCTGATTTAACACCTTAATTGGAAAGGTCATAATGAGAAGATACTGGAGATAGTCCAGGGTAGACCAAGTCCTGCCACGTCCCCAGTAGGGAAGTGGTCCCACAGCCAAAAACCCTTTTCACCCCTTCATCCACTTAAGCCTGTGATTCATTAATGATATTAATAGAAACCAACCAGGCATGGCCATGCCTACGATGTGATGTCCAGCAACAGATGTCTCCTACAGAAGTTGTATTAGAATAACCATAACCCAAAAATGCAGCCCACTCATCAGTGCCAGATCACCTTCACTAACAAGGCTGGTGGTGATAATGGAAAAGGCAGCTGGAACCTAGGCTGGTCCTGACTGTAATTGATCTGTTTCTTCCAGAGGGGAAACTGAGGAATGTGACTAGTTTCAGATGAGCATCTCTCAGCTATGATATTGATTCCTTTGTTAGTCAGTGTCTGGGAAAGCCCAGAGGTCATGGGGAATCTGGCTTGGGACAGGAGAGATGCTTTTCATCCTAATTCACCATTGTTCCCCCAAGTGATGACAACATGGTTTGCCTGTTCACTTGATAGTGTCCTGTCCAGTCTGCTGGCTAACAGAGGATCAGCACCTCTTCCTCTGCATCCAGGAAGGTTCTATATTCAACCCCCTTATTTGCCCAGACATCCTTCTCTCATTTCCTATGAGCACAATGAATCTTTAAAGAATTTTAGGGCCCCCAAAATGAGGGAAACCATGTGGTATTTGTCCATTTTGCTTGGGATGGGCCCTCAAAATGTAAGACCTTCTCTATTTAAAAGTTCATATACCAAACATTCCCACACATCCATACCTCTACCCAGAAGCTCAGGAAAATACTCAAATTTCAGAGAATCTTGAAACCCAGCTATGCACCCTGTTTCCTGCTATGACCCAACACATGAACACACACACATACACACACACAAACACACACACACACATAGATTCCAGTAGTATCTAATTCAACCAAAAGTTATCAAAAAAAGATAAGGACAGACACTTCAATTTCTTGAAAGAAAAAAAAATCCACCAGGGTCAATTCTCTATCCTGAAAATCTATATGCTACATACAAGGGCACCTAAATTTATAAAGTGAACCACACTAAATCTCAGGCTAACGAAATAGTAGTGGGAGACTTCAACAACCCACAGTCAGCAATAGCCAGATCACTGAATGTGAAACCCGAGACACAGGGAAATTAAGATTTTGAACCAAATGGGTTTTAGAAATATCTATAGAATATTTCATCCTTGAACAAAAGAATACACCTTATTCTCAGGAACTCATGGAACATTCTCCAAAACTGATCATAATGTTGGTAATAAAAGAGGCATCACCAGATACAAAAGAGTGAAATAATCCCATGCATTTTCTCACACTACCATGACCTAAGGCTGGACTTCAATAACAACAATAATGTCGAAAGTCCAAATACACATGGACGTTGAACAATATTTTACTCAGTGATAACATGGCAAAGGAAGAACAAAAAAATAGAATTTTTTGAATTTAAGAAAAGTAAGGCACAACACACTCAAACTTATGGGACACAATGATAGTATAGCTAAGAGGAAAACTCAAATCTTGAGAGTATCCAAAGTGAAACTGGAGAGAGCATACATTAGCAGCTTGACAACAAATATAAAAGCTCAAAAACAAAAAGAAGCAGATACACCAAAGAGGAGAGAAGGCAGGAAATAATCAAACTCAGGTCTGAAATCAACTAATGAGAAACAAAAAGAACTCTACAAAGAATCAATAAAACCAGGAGCTGGATCCAAGGGAAAATCAACACAATAGATAAACTTGAGCTAGGATGACAAAAGGGCACAGAGAATGTATCCAAATAACAAAATCAGAAATGAGAGGGAAACAAAACAACATAATCTGCAGAAATTCAAAACATCATCATACCGTATTACTGAAATTTACATTCAAGAAAAGTGGAAAATCTGGATAAAATGATCAATTTCCTATACAGGGAGCAGTTACCAAAGTTAAGTCAGGGTCAGATAAAATATCTAAACTCTACCATGAATCCTAAAAAAATTAGAAACAATTATAAAAGGCTCCCAATTGGGAAAAGATCCCAGGACCAAATGATTTTAGTGGAATATTCTATCATCACTTCCTAGAACCAAATACTACTATTGTCCAAAATATTCCACAAAATACAAACAGAGGAACACTACCCAATTCCATCGATGAAGCCACAGTTATGCTTATACCTAAAACACACAAAGACCCAATAAAGAATGGGAACTTCAGACGAATTTCCCTTATGAATATTGACAAAAAATAGTCAATCAAATCATTGGAAACCAAATCTATGAACACATCAAAATGATCATCCATCACTATCAAGGAGACTTCATAACAGGAATGCAAGGATGTTTCAATATGGAATTCCATCAACATAATCCACCAGATAATCAAACTGAAAGAAAATATTACATTTTCATCCCATTAGATGCTGTGAAAACATTTGAGAAAAGAAAACACCCCTTCATGATAGGAATTCAAGGCCCATACTCAACAACAGTAACATAAATGTACAGCAAACCAGTAGCCAAAAATCAAACTAAATGAAGAGAAACTTGAAGCTCTTCCTCTAAAATCAGGGACTAGACAAGGCTATTCATTCTCTCCCTACTTATTCAATATAGAACTCAATGTGCTAGCCTGACCAATTTGATAACAAAAAGAGGACAAAGGGATACAAATATTAAAGGAAGAGGCCAATATATCACTATTTGCAGGTGATATGATAGTATACTTACGTGACTCCATAATTTCCACCAAAGAACTCCCGCAGTCATAAACAACTTCAGCAAAGTCCTGAATATAGAATTAACTCAAACATATCAGTAACCTTCCATGAATACACAGACCACGAAAGAAATTAGGGAAAGGACACTCTTCACAGTAATCACAAATAACAAAAAATACCTACATATAACTCAAACCAGGCAAGTGAAAGTGCCGCATGAAAAGAACTTAATTTCTCTAAAAGAAGAAAATCTCAGAAGATGGAAAGACTTTTCATGTTCATGGATTGGCATTATTGATATAGCAAAAATGACACTTTGCCAAAAGCAATATACAGATTCAATGCAATCCACAAGAAAATTTCAACAAAATTCTTCATACAGTTAGAAAGAGATATATGCAAGTTCATTTAGAATAAGAAAATAACAGGAAGTGGAAACTATTCTCAAAATAAAAGAAATTCTGTGGAAATCAACATCCCTAACCTCAAGTTGAATACCCAGCAATAGTGATAAAAATTATATGGTATTGGTACAGAGACAGGAAGTTGAACAGCTGTGTTTGTTCATCTAGATGTCAGCATGTAAATTAATGTAAATCATCCATTCTTATCACGCTGTACAAAGCTGAAGTCCAAGTGGATTAAGGGCATCCAGAAAAAAGAGATAAACACAAACCAATAGAAGAAAAGTGAGGAAAAGCTTGAACACATGATAACAATGGAAAATTTCTCGAACAGAACACCAAACCAGTTGCTTTTCCTTTACAATGAAGATTTGACTGGTTGGAACATGTAAAAATGCAAAGTGTCTGTAAGTCAAGGAACACTGTCTTTTTGACAAAATTGCAACTAATATCTTGAAAAAAGATCTTTGCCATCCTATATATGAAAGAGAACTAATATTCAATATGTACAAAGAACTCAAGAAGTTATACTACAGAAAGTAATAACACTATTATAAATGGGGTACAGATCTAAACAAATAATTTTCAGCAGAAGAATTTTGAATGGCTGAGAAATATATGAAGAAATGTTCAACGTCATTACTCATCAGGGTAATGCAAATCAAAAGATGCACCAGGCAGAATGGCTAAGATCAAAAATTCAGTTAACAGCAGATTCTGGTCACAATGTGGAGAAAGAGGAAGACTCCTCCATTATTGGTGGGATTGAAATGAGGTACAATATTCCGTAAATTACTCTGGGCTTTCATCAGAAAATTGGACAAGTATATGCTGAGGACTTAAGTATCCCATTCCTGGACATATTCCCAAATGATGCCCCAACATAGAACCAGGACACACGTTGTACTATGTTTACAGCAGCTGTATTCATGATAGCCAGAAGCTAGGAAGAACCCAGACGATTTGACCACATGAATGGGTACAGAAAATGTGGTTCATCTACATAATGGAGAGCCCCTCAGTAATCAAATACCATGACATCATGAAATTCATAAGCAAATGATTGAAACTATAAAATACCATCTTGAATGAGGCAACCAAATCTCACACACACACACACACACACACACACAACACAAAGAAACAAAGATAAAACACACATACACGCACAAACCCCCCTCCACACACACACAAACACACACACTACCCCAAAACCTTGAATTACCCAACATACAATTCACATACTGGTTTAAGTTCAAGAAGGATGAACCAAGTGAGGATGGTCTGTAGTAAAAGGGGAAACAAAAATATTCATAGGACATGATATGGAGATTAAGTTTAGAGCAGAGATTGATTGAATAGCCATTCTGAGCCTGCACCACCTGGGGATGCAGCCTACATACATACAGCCCCCAAACCTAAACAATATTGCTGATGCCAACAAGTGCATGCTCACAGGAGCCTGATATTGCTGTCCCCTGAGAGGCTCTTCCAGATCATGACAAATACCGAGGCTGATGCTTACAGCCAACCATTGAACTGAGAACAGGGTCCCATTTGGAGAAGACAGAGAAAGGATTAAAGGAGCTGAAGTACCTTGCAACCCAGTAGGGACAACAGGGGTCACAAACCAGATCTCCGCGGGACTAAAGCACTTCCTTAAGACTGCACATGGACAGACTGGTGGCTCTAGCTGCATATGTAGCAAAGCATGACCATGTTCTATACCAATGGGAGAAGCCCTTGGTCATAGCAAGGCTGGACCTTCCAGAAAATAGAATGTCATGCTGGGAGGCAGCAAGGGGATGTTTTTGCGGAGGGGGAAACACCTTTGAAGAAGACAGGGCAGCGGAAGAGGATAGGGATAGGGGGCTTAAGGATTGAGGCCTCACACATACAGCTTTTTTATTTTTCTATGCCTTTAACAGCTCAATGGCAAGGCGACTTCCTAACCTCCGAGTGGCTAAACTATCCCCCACTGATATTCCCACGTTATTATTTGCTAAAATCTATATCCCATCTTTCTTGTCCTGGACACCATGGGCAGCTCTCCTGGGTCTGCTTATTCTCATGGTCTTCTATGTCAGCTGCTTCTCTGTCCTGAAAGTCTGTCCTGGAGAATCTCCATGCCTTCTTCCTCTCGGGACCTTTGTCCAAGCGTCCTGAAACTCCTGCTCTGTCTGCCCTGCCTAGACACTGGGTATCAATATCTCTATTTTCCAATCAGAACCAACTGAGGCAGGGACCCTGATTCATAAGTTCAGGACACTATGAGAAGCATGAGAATAAAAGCAACTACAATAACTATTTGTATGTGATTTTCTGGGAACAATATTCCCCAAACCACAAAGAGATACCTGTTAAAGTACTAGAATCATAGAAAATATCAAGTAGGCACATAATAATAATAGTAATAATAATAAATATTAATATTGATATAATATAATATTATAATAAAAGAAATAATAACAATAAATATAATAATTATAATAGTAAATAATATTAAAAATAAAATAATAATCATCATCATAATCGTCATCATCATCATCAAAGCCTAACTGAACAGAGAAATAGAAATACAAAAATGGTGAAGGAAAAAGAATAAGTCACACATAAAGCTGTTCACATGAGACTAACACCTGAATTTTCAATGGTTATTCTAATATATAAATGGGCTTGGATCACTTTTCAACACGTTTTCAAAGAATACAGATACTAGCCTAGAATTTATTACCGAGCAAATGTATCATTCACATCAACACAAGAGGAGAAACTTTACACAGCATAATCACCAGGAAGCCATGTCTCTTCAGCAATCTTACTCTAAAAGTGGGAAAACGGATTCTGAAAATAAGGGATATTCTCAAGAGGACAGAAATGGTAAAAAACCCTGTAGTAATTCATCAGAAGAGGGAAAAAGTATGTGGCAACAACAAAATAAAAAAGACCCATAAATACTCCTCATTAATAACGCTAAGCATAGGGGTTGGGGCTTAAGCTCAGTGGTAGAGCATATGTCTAGCAAGTACAAGGCCCCAAGATTCGGTCCCCAGCTCCAAAAAAAACAAAAAAAACAAAAAAAAAAAAAACGCTAAGCATTAAGTATCCCACACCAATAATATACCGGCTATTAGTTTGTTTAAGAAAACAGGTTTATTTCTCCTGAATCCAAAAAGTACATTTGTTTTAGATACAATTGCATACTCGTGTTTAGAATGCAATTGCCCATATTTCTTTTCTTCTTTTTTTTTCTTTTTTTCTTTTTCTTTTTCTTTTTTTTTTTTTTTTTGGTAAGTATATTTAGTGTTCATTAGTTTTTTATAAAAATCTTGAAGATTTTCTGTTTAATTGTAAGTATAGAATTTTCATTTAAATGTATTTCTTTTTTTTCTTTTTTTGGGGGGGGGTGTTCCCCTCCCCACCCTTCCCCCATTACCGCCCTCCCCCTAACAATCACGTTCACTAGGGGTTCAGTCTTAGCAGGACCAAGGGCTTCCCCTTCCACTGGTGATCTTACTAGGATATTCATTGCTACCTATGAGGTCAGAGTCCAGGGTCAGTCCATGTATAGTCTTTACGTAGTGGCTTAGTCCCTGAAAGCTCTGGTTGGTTGGCATTGTTGTACATATGGGGTATGCCCCTTCAAGCTCTTGCAGTCCTTTCTCTGATTCCTTCAACGGGGGTCCTTTTCTCAGTTGAGTGGTTTACTGCTGGCATTTGCCTCTGTATTTCCTGTATTCTGGCTGTGTCTCTCAAGAGATCTACATCCAGTTCCTGTCAGTCTGCATCTCTTTGCTTCACCCGTCTTCTCTAATTGGGTTGCTGTATATGGGGCAACATGTGGGGCAGGCTCTGAATGGGGTTTTCTTCTGCCTCTGTTTTATTCTTGGCCTCCCAATTTCCTGCCAAGGGTATTCTTGTTCCCTTTTTAAAGAATGAGTGAGTCATTCATATTTTGATCATCGGTCTTGAGTTTCATGTTTTCTATGCATCTAGGGTAATTTGGGCTAATAGTAACTTATCAATGAGAGCATACCATGTGTGTTTTTCTATGGTTGTGTTACCTCACTCAGGATGATATTTTCCAGTTCCCTCCATTTGTCTATGAATTACATAAAGTCATTGTTTTTGATAGCTGAGTAGTATTCCTTTGTGAAGATTTGCCACATATCATAAGGCAATATTTTAAATGCTAGAAAGTATACTTTTCGGAGAACATTATTTTGTTAAATCAATTCATCAGTTTTCATTAGTTTTATCTGAATGAATATTATTTGCTAATATGTTTATATTTTAGGAAACTGTGTGTGTGTGTGTGTGTGTGTGTGTGTGTGTGTGTTTGATAATTCAACTCTAATATGACCAGGATGCTTTAGTGATATGATTTAGTGATATGATTTAGTGATATGCTTTAGTGATAATGATAATTTATGGGCACTAAGAATTTTTTATATAATATATAATATATATATTATATAATATATAATGCATGTATACCTATATATGAAAATATGTTCTGTATATTTTTTCAAAGCACTGTTTAGATATGTATACTAGATTAAGCCTTCTAATTGCAGTTTTAGATTTTTCCAACACTAATTTTATCTTCTTAGGTGTCTAGAAAGAAATACATGGAATCATGAATCATTTCAACTTCAAATGTAGGTACACTCAATGTTATATCTTCCTTTTAAACATGATTGTTCATCTTTGGAGCATAAAATATATATGTATATATTTAATATGCTCTATTTATATTAGAAAAGTGTGCTACATTGTATATATGTATTCGTTGATAACTTCCTTCTGTAACCAAATTTTAAGAATAAATTACTTATGTACATTATTATGAAATCTAAGATCATTGAGTTTTTTACCAAAATCAAATACCATAATGCATAAATATAAGAAGCATTTCCTGACTGTGGCTATTAACAAAAAATATTTGATATACAAACTCCATAAACTTATTTTGATATTAACCATTAAAGTTTCTTCAAGTAGTTGTTCAACTTTTAATAAAGGGAAGTCACCAATTCTGTCAATAATTTTTTCATTCTATATTCCTTTAAATTGTAAAATACATTTTTATTTAAATAAGTCATAACCTAAAGGGAAATATTATATAGACAGCAAAAGAGACCAAAGGAAATTAGTACCAAACTCTAATATTTTTGTCAATATCAGAAATGGCAAATGATAATTACTTTATTATTAATTTAATGAGACAAGATATCTTTTTTATTTAATAATTTTTCCTGAATATTTTATGTATTTACATTTCAAATGTTATTTCCTTTCCTTTTCTTCCATAACATCCCTGACCGTCTTCTGTGAGGATGTTCCAATTCCCACCAATCTACTTCAACCTCAATGCTGTGGCATTACCCTACATTGGGGATACAAGCCTTCACAGGATTAAGGGGTTTTCCTTCCAATGATGTTAGAGCAATCCTCTGCCACCTATGTGGCTGGAGTCATGGGTCCCTCAATCTGTACTCACTAGTGGGTGTTTTAATCCCTCGAATTTCTGGTGTGTCTGGTTGGTTGATATTGTTGTTCTTCCTGGGGATTTGCAAACCCCTTCAGCTCATTAAGTACACTCTCTAACAACTTCATTGAACCCCCTTGTTCAATCCAATGTTTAGCTACAATCATCCTCACCAGTGTCAGTAGAGTTCTGCAAGAGTCTCTCAGGAGACATCCATATCTGTTTCCTGTCAACAAGGACTTGGTGGCATCAGCAATAGTGACTGGTTTGTGTGACTGCATATGGGATAGATCCACACATGGGGTAGTCTCTGGTTGACCCTTTCTTCAGTCCCTGCTTATCTCTTTATCCTTGAATTTCATCCCATGAATATTTTTTATCCCTTCTAAGAAGGAATGCCACATCTGCATGTTGGTCTTCTTCCTGTGTGGGCTTCACATGACCTGTGAATTCTTTCTTATGTATTCCACACTTTTGGGCTGATACACACTTCCAATAAATGTATACCATTTGTGTTCTTTTGTGACTGGGTTACCTCACACAGAATGATAATTTTTGGTCTATTCTAAGAATTTTATGCAAACATTGTTTTTGATAGGTTAGAAGAACACACGTGTGTAAATATTTCATTTATCCATTACTATGTTGAGGGAAATCTGGTTTCTTTTCAGCTTCTGGCTATTATAAAAAAGAAAGGTTGCTCTCAACCTGTAGCATCATGTGTCCTTCTTATATGTTGGAGCATCTTTTGCGTATATATCAAAGAAATGGGATTGTGGTATCCTCAGGTAGTACTACATACAACTTTGTGAGAAAATTCCAGACAGATTTCCAGATGGTTATACCAGCTTGCAATCTAACCAACAATGGAGGAGAGTTCGTCTTACTCCACGTACTTGTCAGAATCTGTTGTGAATTTCTTATCTTAGCCATTCTGAGTGGTCTGCTGTGTAACCTCAGAATTTGTTGATTTTCATGTACCTGATGGATAAGGATGTTAATATTCCTCAGTAGAGAATTCTTTGTTTAGTGCTATTCACCATTTTTGAAAGGACTATTTGATATTCTGGAGTCTAACTCCTTGAGTCTTTGTATAGAATGATTTTAGCCCTCTATCAGACAGAAGATTGGTAAAGATCTTTTCTTACCCTATTGATTTTACCTTTTTCCAAATTCCAGTGTCCTATGAGTTACAAAAGCTTTATGAAGTCCCATTTGTCAATTCTCGATCTTGGAGCAAAGCCATTGGTGTTCTGTTCAGTAAATTTCCCCACTTTTTCTTCTATTAGTTTAAGATTATATGTTTCTTGTGGACATACTTGATCCACTTCGACTTGAGCTTTGTACACGGCGATAAGAAATGATTGATTTCCATTCTTCTACATGCTAACTTCCAGGCGAATGGAAACCATTTGTGGAAAATGTGATCGTTCCATTGGATGGTTTCGGGTCATTGTCACAAATATCAAGTGGCCATAGGTATGTGCCTTCATTTCTGGGAATTCAATAATATTCCACTGATCTTTCTGACTGTCTCTGTACCATTCCCATTCAATTTTTATTATCATTGTTCTGTAATACAGCTTGAAGTCATCGATAGTGATTGCCCCAGAAGTTCTCATATTGTTGATGAACGTTTCTCTATCATTGGATTCTTGTTATTCCAACTGAATTTTCAAATTGCTCCTTCTAACTCTGTGAAGAATTGAGTTGGAAGTTTGATGGTGATTGCCTTGAATCTGTTGATTGCTTTTGGCAAGATGACAATTTTTACAATATTAACCCTGCACATGCATGAGCATGGGAAATTATTCTATCTTCGGAGATCTTCTACAATATTTTTCTTCAGAGACTTGAAGTTCCTGTCATACAGAACTTTCACTTGCTTGTTTAGAGTCAACCTGAAATATTTTTTTATTAATTGTGACTATTTTGAAGGGTGTCATTTCCTTAATTTCTCCTCAAACTGTTTATCCTTGAATTAGAATGCTCTGATTTGTTTGATTTAAGTTTACATCCAGCCACTTTGCTGAAGTTGTTTATCAGCTGAAGGATTACCCTGGCAGAATTTATGGGGTCACTAAAATATACAATAACATCATCTAAAATCATACCATTTTAAACTCTTGCTTTCTAAATTTTTCTGTTTTCCCTCGAGTTTTGTCTGATTTTTGTGGATAAGACTTCCAGTACTATATTGATGGGGTAAGTAGAGATTAGTCAAACTTTTCTTGTTCTTGATTTTTGTGGTATTGCTTCAAGTTTCTCACCAGTAAGTTTGATGTTGGCAACTTTTTTTTTCTTTTGTAATATTGCTTTTACTGTATTTAAATATGGGATTTGAATTCCTAATATTTTCCAAGACTTCTAACACGAAGAAATACTTACTTTTTAAATTTTTTATCTACATCTAAAAAGATGATAATTTACCCCCCCTCCCGGGAGTTTATTTACATAATTGATTTTTCTGTGTGCTGACATCCAGTTGAACCATAATTTTTAGCAACTTTGTCAAACACAAAGTGACCATGGGTGTGTGCACTCATTTCTTGATCTGCAGGTTAGGATATCTGGTGAAATTTTCAATTACCATGGATTGAGGAAACAAGGCATTCCATTACAAAGCCAAATGTACTAAATATCTTTCCACAAGTCCTACCCTATAAATGACAGTAGATGGAAACTTCCAACAGAAGGAGGGAAACTACCTCTTAGCAAAAAGTAGGGAATTATTCTTTCAACAAACCCAAAAGATGATAGCCACACAATTGTAATTACATTTCTTTTTTTTTTTTTTTTTTTAGCTTTTTTTTTTTTAACTTGGGTATTTCTTATATACATTTCGAGTGTTATTCCCTTTCCCGGTTTCCGGGCAAACATCCCCCTCCCCTCCCCTTCTTTATGGGTGTTCCCCACCCATCCTCCCCACCTTGTCACCCTCCCCCCAACAATCTATTTCACTGGGGGTTCAGTCTTAGCAGGACCCAGGGCTTCCCTTCCACTGGTGCTCTTACTAGGATATTCATTGCTACCTATGAGGTCAGTGTCCAGGGTCAGTCCATGTATAGTCTTTAGGTAGTGGCTTAGTCCCTGAAAGCTCTGGCTGCTTGGCATTGTTGTACATATGGGGCTCGAGCCCCTTCAAGCTCTTCCAATTCTTTCTCTGATTCCTTCAACGGGGGTCCAATTCTTAATTCAGTGGTTTGCTGCTGGCATACGCCTCTGTGTTTGCTATATTCTGGCTGTGTCTCTCAGGAGCGATCTACATCCGGCTCCTTTAGGCCTGCACTTCTTTGCTTCATCCATCTTGTCTAATTAGATGGGTGTATATGCATGGGCCAAATGTGGGGCAGACTCTGAATGTGTATTCCTTCTGTATCTGTTTTAATCTTTGCCTCTCTAATCCCTGCCAAGGGTATTCTTCTTCCCCTTTTAGAGAAGGAGTGAAGCATTCACATTTTGATCATCCGTCTTGAGTTTCATTTGTTCTAGGCATCTAGGGTAATTCAAGCATTTGGGCTAATAGCCACTTATCAATGAGGGCATACCATGTGTGTTTTTCTGTGATTTGGTTACCTCACTCAGGATGATATTTTCAAGTTCCGACCATTTTCCTACAAATTTCATAAAGTCATTGTTTTTGATAGCTGAGTAATATTCCATTGTGTAGATGTACCACATTTTCTGTATCCATTCCTCTGTTGAAGGGCATCTGGGTTCTTTCCAGCTTCTGGATATTATAAAAAAGGCTGCCATGAACATAGTGGAGCACGTGTCTTTTTTTATATTTTGGGGCATCTTATGGGTATATACCCAAGCGAGGTTTAGCTGGATCCTCAGGCAGTTCAATGTCAAATTTTCTGAGGAACTTCCGGACTGACTTCCAGAATGGTTGTACCAATCTACAATTCCACCAACAAAGGAGGAGTGTTCCTCTTTCTCCACATCCTCGCCAGCATCTGCTGTCACCTGAGTTTTTGATCTTAGCCATTCTCACTGCTGTGAGGTGAAATCTCAGGGTTATTTTGATTTGCATTTACCTTATGACTAAGGATGCTGAACATTTCTTTAGATGTTTCTCAGCCATTCAGCATTCCTCAGCTGTGAATTCTTTGTTTAGCTCTGAACCCCAATTTTTAATAGCGTTATTTGTCTCCCTGCAGTCTAACATCTTGAGTTCTTTGTATATTTTGGATATAAGGCCTCTATCTGTTGTAGGACTGGTAAAGATCTTTTCCCAATCTGTTGGTTGCCGGTTTGTCTTAATCACAGTGTCCTTTGCCTTACAGAAACTTTGCAGTTTTATGAGATCCCATTTGTTGACTCTTGATCTTAGAACATAAGCCATTGGTGTTTTGTTCAGGAAATTTTTTCCAGTGCCCATGTGTTCCAGATGCTTCCCTAGTTTTTCTTCTATTGGTTTGAGTGTATCTGGTTTGATGTGGAGGTCCTTGATTCACTTGGGCTTAAGCTTTGTACAGGGTGATAAGTATGGATCGATCTTCATTCTTCTACATGTTGACCTCCAGTTGGATCAGCACCATTTGCTGAAAATGCTGTCTTTTTTCCATGTGATGGTTTTGGCTCCTTTGTCAAAAATCAAGTGCCCATAGGTGTGTAGGTTCATTTCTGGGTCTTCAATTCTGTTCCATTGGTCTATCTGTCTGTCTCTGTACCAATACCATGAAGTTTTTATCACTATTGCCCTGTAATACTGCTTGAGTTCAGGGATAGTGTTTCCCCCTGAAGTCCTTTTGTTGTTGAGGATAGTTTTAGCTCTCCTGGGTTTTTTGTTATTCCAGATGAATTTGCAAATTGTTCTCTCTAACTCTTTGAAGAATTGGAATGGTATTTTGATGGGGGTTGTATTGAATCTGTAGATTGCTTTTGGTAAAATGGCCATTTTTACTATATTATTCCTGCCAATCTGTGATCATGGAGATCTTTCCATCTTCATAGGACTTCTTCAAATTCTTTCTTCAGAGTCTTGAAGTTCTTATTGTACAAATCTTTTACTTGCTTGGTTATTGTCACACCGAGGTACTTTATATTATTTGGGCCTATTATGAAGGGAGTTGTTTCCCTAATCTCTTTCCCAGCTTGTGTCTCTTTTGTGTGGAGAAAGGCAACTTAATTATTTGAGTTAATTTTATACCCAGCCACTTTGCTGAAGTTGTTTATCAGCTTTAGTAGTTCTCTGGTGGAACTTTTGGGATCATTTAAATATACAATCATATAATCTGCAAATAGTGATATTTTGACTTCTTCTTTTCCAATCTGTATCCCCTTGACCTCCTTCTGTTGTGTGATTGCTCTGGCTAGAACTTCAAAAACTATATTGAATAAGTAGGGAGAGAGTGGGCAGCCTTGTCTAGTCCCTCATTTTAGTGGGATTGCTTCAAGTTTCTCTCCATTTAGTTTAATGTTAGCAACTGGTTTGCTGTATATGGCTTTTACTATTTAGGTATGGGCCTTGAATTCCTATTCTTTCCAGGACTTTTATCATGAAGGGGTGTTGAATTTTGTCAAATGCTTTCTCAGCATCTAATGAAATGATCATGTGGTTTTGTTATTTCAGTTTGTTTATATAATGGATCTCGTTGATGGTTGTCCATATATCAAACTATCCCTGCATGCCTGAGATGAAGCCTACTTGATCATGGTGGATGATTGTTTTATTGTGCTCTTGGATTCGGTTTCCAGAAGTTTATTGAGTATTTTTGCGTTGATTTTCATAAGGGAAATTGGTCTGAAGTTCTCTTTTTTGTTGGTTCTTTGTGTGGTTGAGGTATAAGAGTAATTGTGGATTCATAGAAGGAATTCGGTAGTGCTCCATCTGTTTCAATTTTGTGGAAGAGTTTGGATAATATTGGTACGAGGTCTTCTATGAAGGTCTGATAAAATTCTGCACTAAACACATCTGTACCTGGGCTCTTTTTGGTTGGGAGACCTTTAATGACTGCTTCTATATCCTTAGGAGTTATGGGGTTGTTTAACTGGTTTATCTGTTCCTGATTTAACTACGGTACCTGGTATCTGTCTATGAAATGGTCCATTTCCTGCAGATATTCAAGTTTTGCTGAATATAGGCTTTTATAGTAAGATCTGATGATTTTTTCAATTTCCTCTGAATCTGTAGTTATGTCTCTCTTTTCATTTCTATTTTGTTAATTTGGATACACTCTCTGTGTTCTCTCGTTAGTCTGGCTAAGGGTTTATCAATCCTGTTGATTTTCTCAAAGAAACAACTTTTGGTTCTGTTGATTCTTTCTATGGTCCTTTTTGTTTCTACTTGGTTGATTTCACCTCTGAGATTGATTATTTCCTGCCTTCTATTCTCCTGCATGTATTTGCTTCTTTTTGTTCTAGAGATTTTAGGTGTGCTGTCAAGCTGCTGACATATGCTCTTTCCTGTTACTTTCTGCAGGCACTCTGAGCTATGAATTTTCCTCTTAGCACAGCTTTCATTGTGTCCGATAAGTTTGGGTATGTTGTACCTTCATTTTCATTGAATTCTAAAGAGTCTTTAATTTTTTCTTTATTTCTTCCTTGACCAGGTTATCATTGAGTAGAGCATTGTTCAATTTCCACGTATATGTGGGCATTCTTCTCTTATTGTTATTGAAGACCAGTTTTAGGCTGTGGTGATCGGATAGAACGCATGGGATTATTTCTTTCTTTTTGTACCTGTTCAGGCCCGTTTTTTGACCAATTATGTGGTCAATTTTTTAGAAAGTACCATGAGGAGCTGAGAAGAAGTTATATCCTTCTGCTTTAGGGTAGAATGTTCTATAAATATCTGTTAAGTCCATTTGGCTCATGACTTCTCTTAGTCTGTCTATATCTCTGTTTAATTTCTGATTCCATGATCTGTCCATTGATGAGAGTGAGGTGTTGAAGTCTCCTACTATTATTGTGTGAGGTGAAATGTGTGTTTTGAGCTTTAGTAAGGTTTCTTTTACGTATGTAGGTGCCCTTGTATTTGAGGCATAGATATGTAGGATTGAGAGTTCATCTTGGTGGATTTTTCCTTTGATGAATATGAAGTGTCCTTCCTTATATTTTTAATGAATTTTAGTTGAAAATTGATTTTATTTGATATTAGAATGGCTGCTCCTGCTTGCTACTTCTGAACATTTGCTTGGAAAGTTGTTTTCCAGCTTTTCACTCTGAGGTAGTGTCTGTCTTTGTCTCTGAGGTGTGTTTCCTGTAGGCAGCAGAATGCAGGGTCCTCGTTGCGTATCCAGTTTGTTAATCAATGTCTTTTTATTGGGGAGTTGAGGCCATTGATGTTGAGAAATATTAAGGAATAGTGATTATTGCTTCCTATTATACTCATATTTGGATGTGAGGTTATGTTTGTGTTCTTTTCTTCTCTTTGTTTTGTTGCCAAGGCGATTAGTTTCTTGTTGCTTCTAGGGTATAGCTTGCCTCCTTATTTTCAGCTTTACCATTTATTACTTTGTAGTGCTGTATTTGTTGAAAGATATTGTGTAAATTTGGTTTTGTCATGGATTATCTTGGTTTCTCCATCTATGTTAATTGAGAGATTTGCAGGAAACAGTAACCTGGGGTGGCATTTGTGTTTTCTTAGGGTCTGTATGACATCAGTCCAGGATCTTCTGGCCTTAATAGTTTCTGGCGAAAAGTCTGGTGTAATTCTGATAGGTCTGCCTTTATACGTTACTTGACCTTTTTCCCTTACTGCTTTTAATATTCTTTCTTTATTTTGTGCGTTTGGTGTTTTGACTATTATGTGACGGGAGGTGTTTCTTTTCTGGTCCAATCTATTTGGAGTTCTGTAGGCTTCTTGTATGCCTATGGGTATCTCTTTTTTTAGGTTAGGGAAGTTTTCTTCTATGATTTTGTTGAAGATATTTACTGGTCTTTGAGCTGGGAGTCTTCACTCTCTTCTATACCTATTATCCTTAAGTTTGATCATCTCATTGGGTCCTGGATTTCCTGTATGTTTTGGACGAGTAGCTTTTTCTATTTTACATTATCATTGACAGTTGAGTCAATGATTTCTAAGGAAACTTCTGCTCCTGAGATTCTCTCTTCCATTTCTTGTTTACTGTTGGTGAAGCTCGTATCTATAGCTCCTTGTCTCTTTTTTTGGTTTTCTATATCCAGTGTTGTTTCCATGTGTTCTTTCTTGATTGCTTCTATTTCCATTTTTAATTCCTTCAACTGTTTGATTGTGTTTTCCTGGAATTCTTTTAGGGATTTTTGTGACTCTTCTCTATGGGCTTCTATTTATTTATTTATGATTTCCTGTAATTCTTTCAGGGATTTTTGTGACTCCTCTCTATGGGCTTCTACTTGTTTATTTATGATTTCCTGGAATTCTTTCAGAGATTTTTGTGATTCCTCTCTGTAGGCTTCTACTTGTTCTCTAAGGAATTTCTTCACGTCTTTCTTGAAGTCCTCTAGCATCCTGATCAAATATGATTTTGAAACTAGATCTTGCTTTTCTGGTGTGTTTGGATATACCGTGTTTGCTTTGGTGGGAGAATTGGGATCCGATGATGCCATGTAGTCTTGGTTTCTGTTGCTTGGGTTCCTGCGCTTGCCTCTCACCATCAGATTATCTCTAGTGTTACTTTGTTCTGCTATTCCTGACAGTGGCTAGACTGTCCTATAAGCCTGTGTGTCAGGAGTGCTGTAGACCTGTTTTCCTGTTTTCTTTCAGCCAGTTATGGGGACAGAGTGTTCTGCTTTCGGGCGTTTAGTTTTTTCTATCTACAGGCCTTCAGTTGTTCCTGTGGACTGTGTCTGGTATTCACCAGGCAGGTCACTTGCAGCAGAAAATTTGGTCTTACCTGTGGTACTGGCTCCTTTGCTCGTGGGGTGCTGCCTACGAGCTCTCAGCGGCGGCATCAACCAGGAAGATCTGCGCTGCCATTTCCAGGAGCCTCCATTCACCAGGGTTCCAGATGGCGTTTGGTGCTTTCCTCTGGTGTCAGAGATTTGTGCAAAGTGCAGTTTTTTTTTTTTTTGTTTCCCAGGCGTGTCTGCATCTCTGTAGGTTTAGCTCTCCCTCCCACGGGATTTGGGTTCAGAAAACTGTTTATCTGGTCTGTGCCTTCAGGTTCCGGCGGTGTCTCAGGCAGGGGTCCTGCTGCTCCTGGGCCCTTCCCCACAGGAACCCAGAAGATGTATACAGTTTCCTCTTTGGCCAGGGATGTGGGAAATGGTGGGCAGTGTTGGTGGTCTCTTCCGCTCTGCAGCCACAGGAGTGCCCACCTTAACAGGTAGTGAGATCTCTCTCCCTAGGGGATTGGGAGCAGAGAACTGTTGCGGGCCAGGATCCGCGGGTTTGGGATTCCCGGTAAACACTGGAAGTGCCTGGTCATAGAGGAACTTGGCCTCTGTGTGTCCTGAGTTCCCCAGGCAGGTCTATTGCAGCAGAAAAGTTGGTTTTACCTGTGGTCCCGAGGCTCAAGTTTGCTGGTGGGGTGCTGCCTATGAGCTCTTAGCAGTGGGAGCAACCAGGAAGATCTGCGCCGCTTTTTCCGGGAGCCTCCATGCACCAGGGTTCCAGATGGCGTTTCTGTAATTACATTTCTAACAACAAAAATAACAGGAGTCAACAGTCCATTTCATTTAATATCTCTTATCACCAATGGACACAATTCCCCAAATAAAAAGACATAAACTAAGAGACTGAAAACATAAAGAGGATCCAAGATTTTGCTGCATACTGTAAATACACCTTAGAGACAAAGACAGAGTATCTTAGGGTAAAAGGATGGAGAAAAATTCTAAACAAATGTTCCCAAGAAACAAGGAGTAGCCTCTTTCTAATATTGAACAACATTGACTTCAACAAAAAGTTATCAAAAATGATAGGGAATGGAACCATACTTGTCAAAGAAAAATAATACTAAGATGAACGTTCAATTCTGAACAACTATGTTTAAATGCAAGGACACCTAAATTCAGAAAAGAAACATAACTATAGCTCAAAGAAAGTATTGCTCCACACACAATAAATTATTGGAGACTTCAATTCTGCACTCTCATCAACGGACAATTTATGGAAACTAAAACTAAACAGATATGGTTAAAATAACAGAAGTTATCTTAATAACTTAAAAAATCCAAATGGATTTAACAGATATTTAGGTAACATTTCATCCTAAATCAGAAGAATATACCTTTTCCTATGCACCTCATTGTAACTTCTCCCAATTTAACCATATACTAATTCACATAACATGCCTCAATTGATACCAGAATATTGAAGTAATCCTATGCATCCTATCAGATCACCATAGACTAGGGCTGCTCTTCTATATTTTATTATTTTTTGGATTTGTTTAAATTACCGATGATTTATTTATGTGGTATTTTTAAAACATCATCTTTCTTGATATTTTGTCACTATTCAGTAAAGACTGTTTTAAACCTACTGGTAGTTCGTCCATTTTTGCCTCTATAGTAGAGAGAGTGATTTCTCCATTCCAATCGTGGTTTATATACTACATTTTGAGTTAACTCTTTCTGCATACACTGCATTTAATATTTTCCTCTTTGTTTGAATATATATTTGTATTATCTAACCTTAACATTTTGTAATTATATAATGAAATTTTTAATTTCATAATTTCTGACTATAACTTTTGATCTCATTTTGCTTATATTTTTTCTCCATTTTAAATGCATTTTTTCTTTGTGAATACTTTTCCCCTTTTATGTATGTTTGTGCCTTTATGGGTATTTGGTATTGTTTATCAATGGAAAATGCAATTTATTCACAGCAGCACCCATATAGGAAGGAGAATAAAAGGGTTATTTAGCTATTCCAATAGGATGGATTACTTATTAAAAATAAGAATCTCTGAAACAAAGAACAGTAATGAATTTCACACTAGCCTTCCCCAATGACTCAGCATGCAATAATTCCAGGTAGTGTGCTGTGCTCATGTGGTGGTGTGAAATAATTTATGGAAGAATAAAACCACATACCACAGAAAATTTAAAGAATCCCTTTCCCCCTACACACAGATGCATAATGGGATTATAGGGTGGTCAGTACAATTAATTGAAGGGGTAGTAAACAATTATGTTTCTACAAGAAAGTGATGGCAAGGAAGAATTTCAAACCGTGGTCAAATATATAATTCTGAACATTTGTTGCCAAAATTGTGGGTTTTTCCCCAGGACAATAATAGCTGGACTGAATCCACCTTTTATCTATAAAAAGTGGGGAACCATGGCCCTAATGGGAATGATGAAGACAAAAAACAAAAACAATAACAAAAGGGTATATTAATAGAGCAAACCATTAACAAAAACTACCACAAACAACTTTACATTCTAACCAGAAAAGGCACCAAAACTAAAGTCACATTTGAGCACCCTATGTGAAGACAAAAGTGAGTGGGACATAGTCTTTCTTCCTTTCATGTTTTTCAAGTACTTTACAGAAAAAGGAATCTCCGACTGCTTTTCCATGATTTATTAAAGGTTTTTATAGCCCTCATGTATTAAAATACCATTTGAAAGTATTGATAGCTGCTTTCTAGGTTTTTTCCAAGTTCACAAACATCTTGGACTAAAGTTCCAAAATGTAACTAGGTCCAACCCTGAGCTGTAAAACTATGACAAGGCAATAATGACAGATATTTTCAAGACCCAAGCGCTATAGTACTATACTATTGAGTTCAGTGATCCAAATTAATTCAAATAGCTCAAGAGAGTAGGAAGATGCATCTAAAAAAGGGTTAGAAAAGTGTAGAAGAATCAAGTCCTTCCTCGTATATGCCAGCATTTACAGTTTTGCAGTAAGTACTAAGAGGCAGTATTCAAGTAGCAATGGGAAGAAAGAACTCAGGGCAAGACAGGGAGATAAACTAGCATGGTGTGTTTATGTAAGAGAAATACTTAGAAATGAAAATGTCTTGTAAAAGTAAAAAGAGTTTTTTTTCATTATTTTCTCGTTCAATCAAAACAGACATCCATGAATAATTCTCCTCTAAGGCTTTCATAAAACAGGTTAAACAAAAATTAATATAATCATTTAAATGTTTGAAAATGAAACAAAAGAAAAATAACTTTCATATGTTTCAGAGCAGGATCACAGGGAAATGAGATGAATCTTGTCAAGATGAAACCTAGGGTGACAAGCAGGATCCAGAATTAAGAACTGCATTTGAAAGGCAGTGGAGTATTGACAGGAACATGGTCAGTCCTGACAGATAAGGCTGGGCCCTTTACAGGGGCACAGAATGAGGTAAGTACATATTTCAAAAAAAGCAGCCTCTTTCCTTTCTTCTCACCTCAAGTATCTCATCCCCGAAAAAAAATTGATAACAATACAGAAGTGTTATGGTATGTCACTCACTTCCCATTTGGTTTTTACCCGCTCTCCGAAGTCAGGAATTTGAACATTTTGAATTTCCAAGAATAAAAATTCATCGACAGGTATATGGATGTCCTGAGGACCAAGTGACAAACTGAAATATGTGAGGGCAGAGGAGGTGGAGACTGTATCATTCCACAGAGCAGAAATGTGACTGCCCAAGTCAAGAAGGGATAAGGCAAGCATAACTGGTAAACTAGTTCTCATAACATTAAGCTTATTTACATTATTCTTAACTATACTTGTTTCAAATCACTTTCCAGCTCAATCTTCATTTTGAATGATGCTGATCTTTCCTGCAATGTGTCTGGACAATCTTCTCTTCCTAGTATTGGCTTTCATCTTCGGGATAATAGATGATTGTGGCAGCAGAGGTGAAGTTTTTATTTCTATATATCACTCCGTTTACGTACTATATGTGTAGAAACATTTAATGAGTTTCATTTGCAGAAGGTATGAATGATTGATCTAATATATATGGTTTAAACCTCTATTGAGATTACTTAGAAAATATTAGGTGTCCATTCTCTGTAAACTATTGCTTCTCTCTCATGACAAGGAATCAATAAAATTTTATTTTAGTCAAAATAATTCTCTATAATTTTAATATCTAAAGATACAGAAGAACATTAAGACAATGTGGAATATTAGATCAGCTGAACTGCATGTTCATTTATTTAAGAATAACCAGAATCATTGAGATGTTTCTGGAACATAATATAGGAACAAAAAACAAAGCGTTGAATAAATAGTGGCAGAAGAACAGGGTCATTTTGTTAAATGTAGCTTTCCTTCAGATCCACTGTTTTCTTTTATTTAGTACAAGTTCAATTTAAATACTCTTCCTCAGTGTTTTTCATCCTGTCATTGACTCTATTTTCAAAGCTCTATCCCATAACTAGCATGATTATTAAATTTAAAGCCAAGAATTTTGCGTGTGTCAATCACTTTCGGCATTTCCTTATTTGTTGTTTATTCTGTTCCCAATGACCATGTTGTGTTGAAATCATGAAGAATTTCTGGCTCATTTAATGAAGATTTTCTGAAAGCATATGTTATTCATAGTTGTAAAATGCTGTGAACATGTGTAATAGTACTGGATATTATAGCTAAAAATCATCTGGATAAGGAATTTTTGCATGAATATCATAACACGCTAAAATACTAAAGAGAAAACGTAGAAGAGCTAGATATTTATTAAATATTTTTACTCTTCTAGAGTTTGTAACTTTACAAACTATGAGCAAATCACTTCTTTCTGTGAAATTCACATTCATGAGCTATTATAATTATTATTATTATATTATATAATCAAACTGCTGTGTCAGCTCCAATAAAGTTGGATTAAATGCTAATTGCAATCCAAAATATATGCAGTTAGTAAATGGGCAAATTATTTGTCCGCATGTCCTAAACAAGTATCTAATGTAAGCATAGGTTTGCTCTTAATGAAATAAGAACTACCAGGTATAATGGGAAAAAATACATCTATTAAAGTGAATTTTTTGTTATATAACAGCTATGAATTCATGGTCTGTTTATTGGCTTAAATCACCAAACCTTGAACAGTAAAAAGGAATTTCTAGTGAATTACAGGTTCTTTCAAGCATCTTCAAGTAAATCGATCTAATATATATTACTTTAAAATTCTCCTAAATACACTTATCATGAAATATTCCACATCACAGTATATAACTCCAACATGTTTTCATTTGCTCAAAACAAGACATTGTCTTTCTTTCTTCAGGCCCTCCCCATAATCAGTCTACTACCACATACATGAATTTTTAACATAGGTGTCTGATATGAATCTTTTTCTTTATCACTGACACTACTTCCAGATTGACTTCAAAAACATCATTCTGTGTATCATTTCATAATACATAAGTAACCAGAGTCCGTTAGTATTTACGTAGAGAGTTAAACAAACTTATTTAAAACTATTCAATGATTTCTTAGATATTTTCCATAAAATTTACATCTCTCATATTGTTTCTGTAAGTCCATATGTGATATATAAGCTTCAGCTTTATTTGGTCCTCTCTTCTATCACTTAATCTATACAAACTACTTTCACATTTACTTTTTGTATATGTCAAGCTCTTTTCCTTTTATTGACTTATATTTATAGTAATATTGCCCGAAATATAGTTCAATTATTTTTCATCTAATTTACCTTAGCTGTCACTTCCTTAGGACAATATCCATGACCTTATTTTTTTTCATTTATTATATATAAGTACACTGTAGCTGTCTTCAGATACACCAGAAGAGGGCATCGGATCTCTTTACAGATGGTTGTGAGCCACCATGTGGTTGCTGGGAATTGAATTCAGGACCTCTGGAAGAGCAGTCGGGTGCTCTTAACCACTGAGCCATCTCTCCATCCCATGACCTTATTTCTAAAATAGATTCTTCAATTATTTGCATACAATCAACTCCAACGCACTGATTTATGCATTCATTTCTTTTTTTTCTTTTATCGTAATGCAATTTTTCTAAGAGAAAGTTCCTAATATTTTTTATTTATTCCTGATCTATACCACTATGATGGAGCCTGGTACATCATTGGAGACTTATAATTTATTACATGATTCAGTAAGTTGTAAAAATAAACTTTATACTATTCTTCGATTTAATGAATATGCATTCCATACATTGGTTAAACCATCATTAAGTATTTATGTGAGTTCTTCAATATATTACAATTCAATGACCTAGATGACATTGCCTAAATATTTTTATTTGTCAACAATAGTCTATTTCATATTCAACAGCAATGCTTTGTTGACTGAGCAATTATCTCAGTTAGGAATACATTTGACATGAAAGAAAAAGATACCAAGATTTATTGACAGCACCCATGTAAAAATTCAAGTGCCAATCATTTGATATCCCATCGCTGAAAATACAAAGAAATGATCATTCGTAGGGGTTTACTGGTCACGGAGTCAAATTTAATTTGTGAGCTCTTTTAATGAAATACTAAAAACCAAGAGGACCCAAAACCTCATCTCTCTCTCCCCATATCCCAACAGGAAATGGCTGGACATCCAGGAGTGCTGACACACTCAAGATCACAGGAGAGACTACCACTTTTCAGGGGATAGTGCCTGGAGCCCTCAGAACCGAGGAACAGAGGGGCAGTCTGTTAAAGGATACTTCTGGTTTCTATCTATTCCTTGTTGCTGAACCTGATCCACAGCTCTTGGTACACAAGATCCTTCAGGAGAGAGCTAGTGTGCCTGGAGTCTTGACACATAGGCTTACAGGAGGATCAATCCATTGTCAGAGACAGTAAAACCAACTAACCCCAGAGATAACGAGATGGCAAGAGGGAAGTATAATAGCCTAAGCAATATATACCTGGGTTACATGACATCATCAGAACCCAATTCTCACACCAACACAAGGCTAGGATACCCTCAACACAACAGAAAAGAAAAAGAAATGTTTGTACTTCAAATCACTTAACATGATGTTGTTAAAGAATTTTAAAAAATACATACATAATTCCATCAAAGAAATACAGGACAACAGATGTAAAGAGATAGAAGCCCCTATAGAGGAAACACAAAAATCCCTTAAAGAATTACAGGAGACCATAACGAAGCCATAGGCGAATGGATGAAACTAGAAAAAAATCATCCTGAGGGAAGTAACACAAACACAAATAAACGCACATAGAATGCACTCACTTTTAAGTGGAAATTAGCCCAAGACCTCAGAATATTCACAAAAAACTCATATACACCCTGAAGCTTCACAAGAAAGGACAAAGAGGGATGGCTTCAATCCCAATTAGAAGGGGGAAGAAAATTATCACGGGAGGCAGATGGAGGAAGGACCATGGGTGGGAGAGGGGAGTGAAATGGAAATACAGGAGAGCAGGATCAGATGTGGGAAGAGACAGGAGAGAAGCACAGAAGACCAGGAGAATGAGTGTAGAAAGAAGGAACAGTGGAGGAAGGGGGTAACCTCTAGAATGTCCCAGAACTAAGGATGCAACAAGTTCTCTGGACTCAACAGTGATGAAATTAGCCAACATCAACAACAACTTTGAAATTGAACCTGAAGTCACCACCTGCAGTAGATAGACATGACCACAGTGTAAGGATGGGAAACTCACCCATCTCTTATTAAATCAGAGTGATCCCTGTCTAGTTTAAATGCAGGGTTAAATATGGAACAGAGGGTGTAAGAAAAGCCATCCAGAGATCTGCAGACACCAAAATGGACACTATTGCTGATGCTTATACGAGCCTCCAGTCGTGAGGTTCCAAGACACATCACTGCACCAATGTTGGTGTAAGAGGCACTTGACAAAACAGTCTCCGACGCACCCTTTGCCCTTTCCATTCATGTTGCTCCTTCAGGAGTCACTTGTCATGACCTCTGACAGTGTGCCCAAAACAGGTAGCACTCCGGACTCAGAGGAAGAGAGTCGACAGGGATCCTCCTCATTCAGAAAGCTTAAATGATCGCCCCGCTCCTACAAGCAGAACTGACAAGTGAGGCATCTCCTGGCTGGCCCATTTAGACCTCACGACTGCCCTGTGCATACCTCACGACTGCCCCGTGCAGACCTCACGACTATCCCATTCAGACCTCACAACTGCCCCGTGCAGAACTCGAGACTGCCTCCTGCAAACTCGAGGACAGCCCCTCTCAAGGTTTGGTTGTTTCCTGAGATCAATGGTCACTCGAGATTTACCTGCTTTGCCTTCCGGACTTGTCCACAGTTCTCGGGAGAGAGAGAAATACTCAAAGGATACAGCTCGACTGATGCTCACCATGACTCACCACTGCCGAGTCCTTTCACTGCCCCTTCACGGGGTAGTGTTTAGAGAGGACAGAGAGCCTCATCCCGGACTTTACCCTCTGACAATGCACCAGCGATTTCCCAGCCTCCATGGCCTGGGAACCCCTTCAGAGTACCCCAAGATGATTATAACACTGGAGTGCAACAGGGGAATCAGTTGAAGGATCTGCAGCCTCCACAGTCTGGAAGTCCATTCAGTGTCCCCCAAGCGGATTATAACACCGGACTCCAATGGGGGAAGCACTAGAAGGGTTCCCAGCCTCCGCCACTGAGACCGCCTTCAGGTTCCCCAACCGGATTATAACATCCTACCCCAACGCGGGAAGCACTTGAACAGCAGAGACCCGAGCTACTTTGCACCTCCGGGACTACTTAGACGGACTCGGCACAAGTTCAGATGCTCAAAACCCTATGAAGACCAGAGATTCAAAAACCTGATGCTCGTGTTACAGAAATGCTTCAGAAACTCAAAGATCATATAAAGGCTTCGGTCAGTAAGAGGGCCCTAGACCCCTGAAATGAACTGACAGAGAAGGAGAAACGGACAGTTCCACTTCCTCTGAGGGTTCCTGAGGGCATGAGTAATCCACTGACCAAGGATAGCAGATCACTGAGTAACCCACTTGCATAATATATATGTCGTATGTCTGTAGTATGTGTGTAGTATGTATGTGTGTAATATGTGTATATATATGTAGTATGTATGTATGTATGTATATATGTATGTATGTATGAATGTATGTACACCTATGTGCAGTGACCCACGGAGGTCAGAAGAGGGCGTCAGACTCCCTAGAGTTGGGGACCATCTGATATAGTTGCTGGGAACTGAACCCGGGTCCTCTGAGAGGAATGCAAACCTTCTTAACTGAGATTATTTCAGTTTCCCACCATTTGTAAAACATCTTACCATCCCTTGTGTCTTGTACTATGCAGTGTTCATTTCTTAGTGCAATGGTGTCCCTTCACTCAGACTGGGTTTTGACGGTCTGTTGAACATGTAATAGCGGCATGGCAGAAGGATATCGTGGGGGGGCTGCTCTGATGCAAAGAGGGACATTGCACTAACTGCTCAGTCACTGTCTCTGCTGGCCTGCACTCTGCAGCATGTGCCTCCTGCAAAGACAACAGCTATCCGTGTTGCCTGAGCTGACAGCCCGTGCAGCCTCCTCTAGGTCCTCCTCTGTACATCCCCAGGGGATCATCCTGGGGGATCCCTGAAGGGAAATCCCTGATAAAAATTCCCCAGTGCTTACTAGAACCTCAGGCTAAAGCCCAAACTCTTGGTTGGGAAATAAAACCAGCTCCCAGTCCACCACAGCCTGACATAGGGTCCCATCCATCCTGCCTGCCATTCAGCCCACTAATGCTTCTATTCTGATAGGGTCGATGATCATATTGGATTAGGGGCCCAGCACACTCCAGGGTGGCCTTTGTTATAACCACTTTCATCTGCAATGACTCTACTTCCAATAGATATCACAGCCTGAGCAGCCAGGAGTTAGGATGAAAAGAGAGGCTGGTGCATGAGCCAGACACTCACCCTGTCTGGGATACTGACTTACTTTATTAAATGATTGAAAAATGTATAAAAAATTAGAGAAGTTCACACCCGAAAAATGGATTAGCACTTTCATGTCTATGATTCCTTCACCTGCTCTCTATAAGCACCGACTACCTCCAGGGACTCAGATAAGCCAGAATTCATTCCCCATTTCCACTCTAGATAAGGCCCAGGTAATCTGTCAAAAACTGATAAGCTGAGACTTTAGGAAACCTGTTGGAGACATCAGTTCAGGAAGCCAGATGTCCTTGCCAAGACCTTCGAGATGGGTCTTCACAGAGATGGCAGAATTGGAAAGACGACAAGGTTGAAGACATGATGACTTTCTTGCTAAGGAATTGGAGACCTGCCTTTCAGAGAAGATGGCTTCAAAAATGGAGTCTCCAAGCACCTCTCCTTGGAACAAGTGCTTGTTCCTATGGGGGTTGGGGGGGAGGTCTGCATTTCAACCTCAGGCACTGGAGAGTGACAGGTCCAGAACTTCACGAGTCGGCTCAGCGTGCGATGACTTAGGAGGAGAACCACTACATTCCTCCCTTCAACTAGACCAAGGAAGGTTGCTCTGCTCTGTCTCCCTGCCTTGGAAAGACACCTTCATCCCTGTTGCCCATGCGCAAGGCTTCCTATGGTCCTCACCTGTTTGCTTCTGAGTCAGCTGAGGTGTGTTGACACACCTCACTGTGTGCGAGCTTTCCTTAAGAGCTCTGACCACCCAACCCGTCCTGTACACTCCATCTCTATTGTGCTATTTAGCTTGATTTTTTTTTCTTCAACAAAACGTGAGCAGGAAGTGGATGTCTCAAATGGCTGATGCTTGCAGTCTTCTAAAGTTGAGTCCCAGGTGAATGAAATGAATTGTTGGCAGTGCCTCACACAGACAGATCTTTATGCCTATTTTCTTGGCTTTCGATGATGTTTAAAATGTGGTGTTTGGGGGAAGGAAATTACAACATGGTAGCAACAACGATCCATCGTGTGTCTCTGTTAAGGTTTGTTTTATTCAAAGTGACAAACGCTCCTCCCATGACTCCATATTGAAGGAGGTGAAGAGGTGAACTAGGTCCATAAAACGATGGCCTTAGGACCCAGGGTTGTCTTCCCCAGTTTGTCCTTCAAATATATCTTGCCACCAACCGGTTATAGCTGCGGTTCACAACCTGTGTGTGGGTCACGATACCTTTGACAAACTTCAGTCTCCAAAATGATTCCCGACTACGATTCATAACAGAAGTGAAAATTACAACTATGAAGAAGCAACAAGAATAATTGTGTCATCAAGGGTCGTAAGAACATAGGAACTGTCTTAAAGGGGGCAGCATTAGGAAGGTAGATCACTGACTTATAGTCCAAGAAAGAGCGTCTAGCTATGGGCCAAATAAACAAAATACAGGATCTCCAACATGACAGTAACATGGGATAAAATGCAAGCTGGGGAGATAGTTTTGTGGGAAGCGGTACCTGCTGTGAAATTACCAGCACCTGCATGACAGCCCATTACCCATGATTGGAGGGATAATGACAGGACACATGGAGGGTCCCACGGCTCCAGCCACATATATAGCAGAGGATGGCATTGTCTGCATCAATAGGAGGAGAATACCTTGTTCATGTGAAGGGTCAGTTCCCCAGTGTGGGGGATGCCAGGGTGTTTATATGGGAGTGGGTGGGAAGAAAAGCATCATCACTGAAGCAGGAGAGAGGATGGGAGAGAGGGGATCCAGGAAAGGGGATAACATTTGAAATTTAAATACATAAAATTCCAATAAAAAAGAGACAGGAAGTGTTTATTTTGACCCATTGCTTGAGCTGGTACCATGCATCACGATGGGGAAAGCATAGCAACTCGAGTGTGATGGTCACATTGCAGACCTGGAGGGTGTTCAGCTTTCTTTCTTTCTTTCTTTCTCTCTCTCTCTCTCTCTCTCTCTCTCTCTCTCTCTTTCTTTCTTTCTTTCTATCTTTGTTCCTTTGTTTGTTTGTTTGTCTCTTTCTTTCTTTCTTTGTTCCTTTGTTTGTTTGTTTGTCTCTTTCTTTCTTTCTTTCTTTCTTTCTTTCTTTCTTTCTTTCTTTGTTTCCTTGTTTTAAATTCCATATATGGGTGTTTCCCTTGCTTTTATGAATCTGTAAAAAAGATACATATACAGAAGCCACAAGAAACTTAGGGAAGAAAAGCAGGTATAGCTGTCAATAAGACATGGGAGGCCACAGGGCTCAAGTCGGTTTCCCTCACGACCACATGTGTATTCATCAAGACAGGAGACAGGAGCAAGGCACAGAACTGAACAAGAGTAATCCATGCTTGTGAGCCACCATGTTGGTGCCAGGGTCTGAACTCAGGTCCTCTACAAGAAGAGTAAAGGTTCTCAACCACCAAGACACCTCTCCAGTCACACACAATCATTGTTTATACAACCCCACAAACACAGCACCACTTGATGTGTGTGAACACGCATACTAGACATGCGGTGTGATTTATTTGTGTGAATGTTCATTCAGTGTGATACAAACGGTCTTGTGTTCATAAATTTTGGCATCGCCGTTTTCACTTGGAGGTTCTCTTCATTCTCAGCTTTGGTGTTTACATACATCATCAAGAGAGGAACCGCCCTGACAGCCTACCGCCGCCTTCCCCCCAATTGCAGCTATGCCTGCCTTTCTTCGCCAAGTTAAACACCACCTCAGTCTCTACTCTTTCATTTTGTTCAGTGTAATAGACTCTCCAAAACCAAAAAATGGAAACCCAGATGAAGAGGGAAGAAGTTTTGCTGTTTGATACTTTGTTTGCTTTTAGTTACTTTTTCCGACTTCCACTGGTTTGAACTTGTGTCCGATTCAGTGGCAGGTACTTAATTCAGCCAGCATTTTGAGAAGGGCTGTGGGTGGAGTGTGATAAAAGGAAAATTACTGGAGAGAACTCACTGGGATTTGGACGATTAATACAAAGTGTTTATTGACTTGATTTTTTCTTTGTTCCTTTGTTTGTTTGTTTGTCTCTTTCTTTCTTTCTTTCTTTCTTTCTTTGTTTCCTTGTTTTAAATTCCATATATGGGTGTTTCCCTTGCTTTTATGAATCTGTAAAAAAGATACATATACAGAAGCCACAAGAAACTTAGGGAAGAAAAGCAGGTATAGCTGTCAATAAGACATGGGAGGCCACAGGGCTCAAGTCGGTTTCCCTCACGACCACATGTGTATTCATCAAGACAGGAGACAGGAGCAAGGCACAGAACTGAACAAGAGTAATCCATGCTTGTGAGCCACCATGTTGGTGCCAGGGTCTGAACTCAGGTCCTCTACAGGTCCTCTGTGTGATTTTTTAGTCACACAGAACCCTGGACGGCACTGAGTCGAACTACAACTTCACATCTGACAATTTGCTACAAGGAACTAAAATACCTTAAAGACAAAATTGTTCCAACAAAATAAGCCCTAAGTTGTAATGATTGACCATCTATAAAGAGAAACATTAAACTTTTTTTTAAATGATGATTTTGATGTTTTTGTTTAACAATTTCATATACTTATATAATGAGTTTTAGTCATTTCCTTTCTGTATTTCCCTTCCCTAAACCCCTCCCTCCTCCCCCTCCATCATTCTCCCATCCCATCCTTCAGTTCTCCCTTGCTTCCTCCCTATTCCTCCTCCGTCATCCCCTCAGTCAACTCCTTCTCTCACACCATTCCCTCGCCAATTGGCACCGATATTCTGAATAAGTCCCCCCTCCTATTTCATGTCTCCTTTCTTCGTGTAATCCCTAAGTTTAATTAATTACATGAGTACAGAGGAATTCGACAGAACAACTTATCTGTGGGTACAGGAATGAAGAAGGGAGTGAAGCAGAAATTTCTGGTTTCTTTGGAGACTCAACTGTGTCATGGATGTTGTTCTGGAAACTGTCTTAGGGGAGGATGTTTTGCTGAGAACAAACACATGGTGTTTCTGGTAGCTGCCTGGGAATAGGGCATGTGATGTTTAGAAAGGGTACGAGTATAACCCTGGTCAACAGTGGGCAACCCCACAGCATTGGCTTGCCTTGACACTGTTCGCTAATGCTCAATGGACTTTGATCTTCATTGACCATGCTGTGGCATTGGTTCACCTTTCCTTCCTCACTGACCATTGTTTGTCATGACTTTGTAGAGAAAAAATCCCCAGAGAACTTCTTGTGGTGACATTGCGTTGGCTTCTCGCTGCCTCCTCGAACCCAGGCCAATTGGAAGAGCTCAGCAATTTCTTCTGGGTTGAAATGTCCTTGGTGATTCGGGAATGGTGTTTGCCAGTAGATGGACCTACCTCTGCTGATTCATGTCAACTAAACTGATATACTTATGATGAAGATTGAAATCGCCCCAGAGAACTATTTCTAAGCAGGTCCACATCGTCCTTTGTTTGCCCTATTGTCCTTTCCTTTCCACTACCTCTGGTGGGTGGTGGGCTAGAGGAGGGTTAAAGGGTTTAAAAACTCTTACTAAAGTAGGTCTTGAAAAATCTAAGCCTCCAGGATAGAAACCCTCCTCCAATAAATGTTGATTGCCAAGGGAGGGGAGGGTTTTCATGGCCTCTCCCATCTGGGATGAAGTGTTGAGGGGCCCAGTCTTGTGCCCGTGACCATAGCCGCCATCAGTTTAGGAGTGCAATGAGTAGGTCCAATCTAAAAGATATCCTTTTGCTATCCCCTTCCCCATCTTCTGGTTCTTATATTACTTCCACCCACTCTTTCATGATGTTCTCTGAGCTGTGGAGGAGAAGACTTAGCCATCCTATTTCCACCTGAATAGTCCAACACCTCTGATTCCCAGCACTTTGTCCAGCTGTACGTCGCTGCCCATGGTAGTCAGAGGCTTCTTGTCTGATGAAAGCTGAGTGCAACGCTGACCTGTAGATACAAATATGGATGTTTGGAAGGAAGTTTGACAATGTATTTAGCATTAGGTTCTTTCAAAGGTGCTATATCACCCTAACCATAGGTTCTTGACCAGGTTACAGAATTTGGTGTGTCTTCCCTCCTGTGGAATATGCCTTGTATCCAATTAGAAAGCCACTGGTTACTCCCATGATGTGATGCCACTAACACATAAGGGGCACAGCTTGCCTGACATATTAGCTTGAATGGTTCACCCCCGAGTAAGGTTGTAGATGATTTTCTCCCCTGGAAGCCTACATAGCACTTTCTTGAACCATGAAGGCTATCCATTATAGAGGATGCTTCCACCTCAACTTGAGATTGACCCTTCTGTGACCTGTGACCAAAAGGATTCAGTATCCTAAGAAACAGGGTCTTACCATCAAGTTCTGGAGGGCTACGAAGATCAATGGCATCAATCTGTAAAGTTGTGAGGGCTATTGAGATCTCGCTAGTCAGCAACTTTCAGGAAGACATCCCACATCTGGCACTGGGATTTTTGCTTAATTTTGGTTTTCTGTTGCTCTGATGAATACACTAACCAAAGACAGCTTGGGAAGGGAAATCTTTATTTCATCTTATCTGTTCCAGCCCATCATCAAGGAAAACCAAGACAGGATTGTGAAACAGGAACTACAGAGACTGCTCACTGGCTTGCTTCTAAGCTCACATTCAACTACCTTTACAGAGTACAGACCCACCCGCATAGGGCAGTGCTGCCCACAGTAGACTAGGCTCTCCAACATCAGTGAACAGTCAAGGAAATGCCACCTGGACATAGTCAAGGCCAATCTGATGGAGGAAGCTCCTCGAGGGAGGTTCTTTCTTCCAAGACTAGCCATCCATCACAAGAAATCAATGAAAATAAAAAAGGTAAAGAAATCAATACCTTCAGGGGGAACATGGCTTATCCATGGAGGGTGCCTCCATGTGAACGCAACAGTTGATCTTGTAGATATATTCTGTAACATGTTTTATAACCCCTCTCACCAAACCCGGTTCTAACCCAATCACCTAAGGGGAGATGGAGTGGAAAGTAAGTTTTTAAAAAATAATTGGAGCAGAAAGAAATGCTTCTTGTAAATAAAGCAAAATAGGACGCATTTCTGCATCCTAGATGCTTTCCTTGCATCATCTGTGCAAAGACAATGAAAACCGTTACGTTCCAGGTACAATTATTTCCAATGTTACAAATCATATAAATAATACTGCTTATCATTCATAAAACACATTGGCACTAATCGTTTTGATGTGTTTTTCTAACTCACTCCTAATGTAGATCTGATGAACTGAAATTGTTCGCCTGCTCATTTATACATGAGGGAAGTGAGGTTTAAACGTCGAGCCAATTTCCCAATACTCTAAGCTAATAAATGGCAGAGTAAGACAGCCGCACTTTCTCTGGATTCATGGCATGGCCTCGTGAGAAATGCAAGTCAGGGTACCTTGGCAGGGAATTCCAAGGATCAGTACATTGCAGCTGAAAGTTGTCTTGGATGCAAGACTGGGAGTGATGCTCAAGTCAGCGGAGCCCCAGCTCAGGATTCCTGAAACAGAACACCAGAATATGTTAGAGAGCAAGGAGACTAAACTAAACATCTGGGAGTCCTCAGCAGATTGTACAGATCCAGGGCTGAGGGTTCATAATTATGTTGGTCTTTGTGGGGGTGGAAAGGAACACTTATTTAGATCCCCACCTCCTACTATGTGCTTCTACAGTGGAGGCAATGCCTTAAATCCAAGGTTTTTTTTTTTGTTCCTGTGTGTGTGTGTGTGTGTGTGTGTGTACATACATGCACGTGCAGTGTATAATGTAGGGACTAATCCATTTTCTCTTCTACCTTATTCATTGAAGCAGCATTTCTCAGTCAAACCCAGAGTTCAACAATATGACTAGTCTTGACAGCTATCTTGCTCTGGGGATCTACCCTACCTCTACCTCCCTGGACTCGGATTATATGTGGGCCACAAAGCCTACCCATCATTTACTTGAGACCTGTGAGCCATCTCCTCACCTGCTAAGGTTCAAGTCCCGGTGTTGGTCCCATCTCCTTTATTTTTTTTCTTATTATTTTTTTCCGTCTTGGTCATAATATCAGAACCAGGTTGAGGTATGACTGGCTCACTCAAACAATCACTCAAATCTCTCCACACAAATGTGTTCTAATATGAAGGAGGACTCTGCTGACTCTCTGTCCTGTAAAGTCTTACCTTAACAGCTGAGTTAAAGGATGGGATTATCCTAGTGGGTGATTGTGGATGCTGTAGTTGATGATGAGGGAGGCTGGCAAAAGAGGGGCCACAGCTGAGTCACTTATAATAACAGATACAAAGCTGAGTGTGGTAGTGCATACCTATATTCTCAATATTCCTGAAGATCACAAGTTCAAATTCAGCCTGGGCTACATAGTAAGTCCAAAGACAGCCTGGGCTACATCATAAATCCAAGGCGAGCCTGGGCTACAGAATAAGTACAAGGCCATCCTGGGCTACATAGAAAGTCCAAGGTTAGCTTGGCCTACTTACATGAATCTTCTCCAAACAACAACAGGTTTTTTTTTCCTTTTTGGTTTCTGTCTCTCTATTTCCTCTACATTGATACCAGCGCTGTAGTTTGGGGTGGTGGAGGAAAACTTTTGTCATCTGTGATGGTCCAGGATCTCCCAAGCAGCACTGCAAAACAAAGAGGCAGCAAACAAGTCTGTTTCGATTTTTGCAGAAAAATATGACACATGGGAAGTGCTGTCTGAAGAAATGGCTCTAAGATGGGACAACGCCTCGGGAGACTGGACTTGGACATTTGCTAGTTTCCTCGTGATAAAAACAATGATGTTCTCAACCAGAGTCTGTTTTGCGAATACAACACTGTGCTTCCATTTCAATACTGCATATCTCCATATGGCATCCCTGGAAATCTGGTCTGATTTTAAACAGATTATAGGAGAGACAAGTTGAGTATAAACACTGTCATTAAAAAGGGTTTAAACGAGGAATTTTTTTTCTAAATTTTTGTCTATGGTACCAGGCTCAGTGTTCTGCATAAACTCTACAACACGGCAATTTCTTTCTTTTTTTTTTTTTTTAATCGCCAAACAGAATGGACCTTATATCCTTATATTTTTCTATCTAGGTCTAATCGAGACGACAAAATACCATTCTTTGCTTTAAAAAAGAAAACTAATTGTGTTTCATTGGCTTTTTTTGTTAATTTCTCATTTTTAGTGTTTTGGGGTTCAGTTTAACATTATGTTTTCATTGAATTAATTATATTCTTACTTTCTAGTGTAGATAAAATTTTAGGTTGCTGTTCTTTGTTTCTAATCTATGAATTAGTGTTGTAAGTAAAGTTTCCACTTAGCACCTTCATAGTTATGTCTCACACATTTTGATAGTATGTTTCCTATCTTATTCTTTTTTTCTTACTGTTACATAGTTTCATTATTTCTTGACATCTGTATTACTTGTGAATGTGTGATTTAACGTTTCTGGACTGGAAGACTCCTGTTGTCTCTCATTGAAGACGTCTATTTTAGTTTTGTTGTATTAGCAGAACACATCCCGAGGGGCTGGAGATGCAACTCAGTGGACAGAGTGCTCACTTGGCTCTCACACAGCTCTGGGCTCCACCTACAGAACCTCATCAGCCTGGTGTGGTGGTACATGCCCAGAGTACCATTACCAGGAGGAGAACCAGGAGATCAAAATCATCCTCGGGTGCATAGTGTGTTTGAGGCCAGCCTGGGCTCCATGAAACCTGTATAAACAAATATGTCCCACAGGACATCCTTTCTTAGGCATTTGCCACACTTTGTTCTGTGGTTTCTGAGTGTCTGAAAAGTCCAGGGTACTTGAAGGAAAAGAACATCCTGGTGCTACTAGGGACTGTCAGTCAGAGACATTGGCTGGTGACGCCATCTCATCCCAGCTGGTTTTCTGCCTGCTTCTGTTGCTGATGGGCTGATGCGTGTCCACAGCTTTACTCATGATCGCCTGCTTCCTTTTAGCTGTACCCATTCTTGCTTCCTGCTGAGGCTGTGATGGAGTTACTGACACAAAGAATTGGGGTCTCCTTCCAATCCACTGATTCTCTCAACAATAAGTTCTTTCTCTGTAGAAATAGTTTCTCTGTTACCTACATTATCAGAAATAAAGAGAACACTCTTTTCTGTTTATTTGACACTGGGTTTCATTATGTAGGTAGGGCTGGCCTGAAACTCACTGTATAAACCGGGTCGGCCTTGAACTCACAGAGATCAGCTTGCTTCTGAGTGCTGGGATTAAAGGGGCATACCTGGCTCCTTCTTTCTTTAATTTTTTAAAAATTTATCTCTATGGGGTGTGTGTGTGTGTGTGTGTGTGTATGTGTGTGTATGTGTGTGTTTGTGTGTGTTTGTGTGTGTGTGTTTATGTGAGTGTGTGTGTGTTTGTGTTTGTGTGTGTGTATGTGTGTGGGTGTATGTGAGTGTGTGAGTGTGTGTGTGTGTTTGTTTGTGTGTGTATGTGTGTGTGTATGTGAGTGGGTGTGTCTGTGTCTCTGTGTGTGTGTATGTGATTGTGTGTGTGTGTGTGTGTCTGCTTTGACTAAAGAGTCCATCAGATCCTCTGAACCATAGTCCTCTTAAAGAGCAACCAGTGTTCCTAACCAGTGAGCCGTCTCCCCAGCCCCTTCTGCCTGCTCTAAACTCCACTTCATTGTTCATCTTGCCCAGACATGTCTTTAATTCCTACTCTTAGTGTTTGTTTTAATTCAGTGAGTTCCTATTCGATTTTCTCTTGTTTCTTCTATTACCTCACCAAGATGATGTGTATCCTTTCCTTTTGGAAGTTTTTCATTGACGACCCTTGAATCCTGGCTTTAAAATCCGTGCTGATGATTCTGACAAGGGTTTTCTCTTGGTGCCACCACCTGGGAACTGGTTTTTCTCCTCTGCTTTTCATTTAGGGGGATGGTCATGGTGTGACGTGATTTCCATTTTGACATCATTTGTCTAAGATGTCAGCAGTCCTGACACTGTGGGTGCAGTGGCTGTTTAACCTTGATAAACTTTTGGTGGTGTTTTGGTTTTTCTGGATTTGCCTAATTGAATAAAAGGGATTATACCTCCAGTCCACACCGACAGGCATATCTTAGAGGGGACAGGAAGAGTAGTTCTCAACCTTCCTAACGTAACGGTTGCAGTTTCCTCTCCAACCAGAAACGGCCAGTACAAAGAAAACGCAACTCAATTAATATGAAAACAATCAAGCGTCTAGATTGGGCAGATCCACCCTACACTGTCCTATTCCTAGCTCCCAAATCCCTCATCCCTTGCACCTTTTATTTGCATGGTCTCCAGCTTCTCCTTCTCCCATGACAACTCTCTCCTCACTTCTTTCCTTTTTTTTCCCCGACTCCTCCCCCTTCTGACTCCCCTCTCCTGACTCCTCCCCTCTCCTGACTCCTCCCCTCTAATGACTCCTCCCCTCTCCTGACTCCTCCCCTCTCGCTCCCGACTCCTCCCTCTGCCCAAATCTTGAGCTCTTGCCTTTATTTTACTAATTCAGAGAGAACTCCAAGGCAGACCACAACATTTCCCCCTTTTTGTACAGTTAAAAAACCTTTTCCCTATACATATGTGAACTAAGTATTATTACCATTCTGCAATTTATAAAACCAACAATACACTCATCACCCAGTGCATCAATTTTGTTCATTAACCATGTCATCTGTATTAAAAACTATACCTGACTATATCCTGGTTCTAGATCCTATGCCACCTGAAAACCACCCTAACAGATTTATCATCTTTCTCAATACTAAACCGCTTGGGTTGTCTATGAGTCTTCCAGTCTCCAACCACATCAGAAATCCAAGAATGATTAATATTACCTGAAAATATGGGAAGCACAAAACATGGCTTCCAAGCTTAGCCAATTTATAGAACTGCTGATCACCTGGACCGTCCCCCTATTCCTTAATATGTCGGAGCATCAGTCTTCAGCCTTCTGGCCCAGGATCATCTGACAGACTTTTGTAATGCAGATTTTGAAGGGCTGATCACCCTGCCTTGGCAGAGATTATCAGTCGACTATTCTGCATAATTTGTCTTTTTCTGGACAGTGTTTTGTCTGTAGATGAATTGAAGCAGTTTGCTCAGTGGCTGTGTCACCATGATTTGAGCAACTCCATTGATGCTCAATTTCTTCTTCGAGTCTAAGGGGTCCTGTCAGGGGCAGACAGGTCTCTAGTCAAATGATCTAGACAAAGAAATGTCCACAAATGGGTTATTCTGTGGACTTCGGGCGCCCTTGAAGATTTCCTATCTACATAGGTGTTTCTGAACTGTTAAGCATAGACTACCGTTGGCCCTCTCTAATCGAAGTATTTCCAAAACCCATCTAAACTGACTCAGAACCATGACTTTGCAATCTGGTCTTTAGCTGTTTCTGGTTAATCAACTAAAAATAATGTATAATAGCAGTTATAGGACTGGGTCTAAGACTTGTATTCTTAGATGCATAGTGGAGGCACAATGCTTATGTTAAAGTAGCAATATTAATCTCAATTATAAATCAATAAGAAAGTATACCAATGAAAACCTCGCATTTGTGTAAAATGCATTCTATACCAACGAAAAGATTGCAGCTTCAACTTTGTATCAATTACAAACATTTCTATCAATGTAAGATATAGCTGTAAAATTTTGTTTAAGAGTATGTTGGCTAATCTATCCCTGTTTGTCTATTTCTCTAACTTCTATGTATTACTATATCACCCCCCCCTTTTTTTAAACTAAGAAGGATAAAAAAGAAGAAAGGAAAGATAGCAATCCCTGAGTTTAAATTCTCTAGTTCCCCCTGCCCAAAGCTACATTTGTATAGTATCCCTTAAAAGAAAACATATCCACTGTTCTTTGAATAACCAGAACCATCCACCCCAACATAAGGAACTGGGAAGATAATCTTCCTCGTCTTCTTCCAGCTGAATTGGGGTGAAGAATTCCCTTCTGGGGCCCAAGGGGAATTAGGAAGAGTTGGCTTTGTCGGAGTAGAGGTAGCTGGGATTTGCCTGCCAGTCACTCTGTGCTGAGAAAGTTCATTTCTTAGCTGACATCTTGACTATGACAGTCTGAAGGGCTGGATAAGTAAGATGGCCATTCTGGAAAAGTTCTGAAAGCCGGCCTTGAAATGATGCAGCTTCAGTGTAATTGAGGGAGAATCAAACACGAAGTTGGACTGGAAGGTCCCGGAATCTCAGCATCCCAGAGTGTGGGTCATTTCAGGGCTGTCTTTCTCTTCTTTCATCCTGAAGCACACAAAACTGTACAAGCATCATATAGTTCTGTAAGCACATTCACATGGAGTAAGCTGGGTGCCCAGCTTAGTTAATAAAGATCAACAAAGAAAAGTGACTGCCTTTCTTCAGGTTAGTTGGATCATATAATCAAACCGTAACATAATTTTGTAATATATGCCAATTTACAGGATGCATGTAATAACAAGTTATGAGAAATTCGTACTCAAAATGTTACTGGCTGTTTATAGACACTTTATTCTCAGTTCATACATGGAGACCTAAACATCCTCATATATACATCACCTATTTGTTGATTGTCTTAGTCTCCCTTTTCTTCTGTGTTGCCGAGGACTTCAGGAGGTCTCCCCTTGTCATGTCTGATATTTATCAGCTTGGAAGGAACCCACAGCTTTTCTTCTCCTGTACAAACATAATCATGACCCCTTCCCCAGCGTAACATATTTCCCATTTTCCATTCTGACGTCAGAATATCCTTAATATAAACAGGCTGGTTTAGTTCAGTAGTCTTTTCCACAATCCAATGTCTTTCAGTAGCTGTGCTGTTTTGTTCATCAGCATTTAAAAAAATTAAGGTTAATAAAGCACTATGTAGCCTATCTCTGGGAGTTTTTGTTGCCCCTTTTTGCCTGTTAAGCATCTCCTTTAGACTTCGATTAGATCTCTCCACAATCGCTTGTCCTGTAGGATTGTGTGGTATACCTGTCACATGTTTTATATTATAATATTCAAAGAAGCACTTAATCTTGTTAGAGATACATGCTGGACCATTGTCCGTTTTAATTTGTATGGGTATTCCCATTATAGCCATAACTTCTAACACATGTGTAATTACAGAATCGGCCTTTTCTGACCCTAAGGCAGTTGCCCATCGAAATCCTGAGTATGTATCTATAGTACGGTGTATGTATTTCAGCTTACCAAACTCTGTAAAATGGAGAACATCCATTTGCCAAATTTCATTTCTTTGGGTGCCTTTAGGGTTTGTTCCTGTAGGCAATGGAGTTTGATTATATAACGAGCAAGTAGGACATTGCCTCACAATCTCCTTGGCTTGTTGCCAAGTGATAGAGAATCCTTTCTTTAAGCCTTTGCTGTTAACATGGTGTTTTTTATGGAATTCTGAAGCCTCTAGTGTACTTTCTATCAGTAGCTGGTCAATTTCATTATTACCATGTGTGAGAGGGCCTGGCAGACCTGTATGGGATCTTATGTGTGTTATATATAGTGGGTAACTCCTATTTCTGATCTTTTGTTGTAGCTGAATAAATAGTGATGTCAATTCAGAATAATCCTGAATAAGTTCCGCAGTCTCTATGTGCAAAGCAACCCTTTCTGCATATTGTGAGGCAGTTACTGTATTAAGAGGCTCTTGAAAATCTGACAACACCATGAGTATTGCATATAATTCAGATTTTTGAACTGACTTATAGGGACTCTCAGTCACCTTGCTTACATTTTCTAATTTACATCCTGCCTTTCCTGACTCACTGGCATCAGTGCAAAATGTAGGGGCCACAGATATTGGAGTTCCCTTTATTATATGAGGGAGGATCCAGTTAGTTCGTTTTATGAACTGAAGTCGCTTGCTTTTAGGATATCTGTTGTTAATCTCTCCTAAGAACTTACTGCATGCTCTTTGCAAATGTTCAATTTGTACCCACAAAGAGGCAATTTCTGTATTAGTAAAAGGTACCACACTTTCAGCCGGATCCATTCCAAGTAATTGTCGATGTCTCAATTTTCCTTTAAGTATCAATTCAGAGACCTTCTCAATGTAGGTTTTCAGTTTCTTACTCTGTTTATGTGCTAAATATATCCATTCTAAGAAATAATCTTCCCTCTGCATGAGAATTCCTGTAGGGGAATGAGTAGAGTGTAAGATGACTAATATGCAGGCCATCTTTGGATAAATACGATCTAGATGTGTGTCCTGCAATTTCCTTTCTACCAAAGCTAGCTCTTTCTCAGCCTCAGGTGATGGTTTCCTTGGGCTACTTAAATCTTTATCTCCTTGTAATGTTTGAAATAAATTGCTCAACTCTTGAGTGGTCAGGCCAATCACAGGCCGCAACCAGTTAATATCTCCCAGTAGTTTCTGAAAATCATTAAGTGTCCTTAATTGATTTATTTTGAATTGCACCTTTTGTGGCCTAATCCTTTGTAGACTTATTTTATACCTTAGATAATTAATAGAATCCCCTCTTTGCATTTTCTCAGGAGCGATTCGTAATCCCCAGGAAGGTAAGGTTTTTTTCACTTCATCACACATTCTTTCCAGGATATTTATATCTGAATCAGACAATAAAATGTAATGATAAATAATAGACAGGGGAAATTGTTTGCGAATCATCTCCAATGACTGTTGTACAAAATATTGACACAAGGTAGGGCTATTCAACATTCCCTGTGGCAGGACTTTCCATTGATATCTTTTAATTGGGCGACCTCTATTGAGGGTAGGCACTGAAAAGGCAAACCTTTCCTTATCGCCTTCATGTAGAGGAATAGTGAAAAAACAATATTTTAAGTCAATCACTATAATAGCCCATTACTTAGGCAACAAAGAAGGCAGCGGGATCCCAGGCTGCAGGGAACCCATCAGCTGAATAATCTTATTAATTGCTCTGAGATCTGTCAACACCCTCCATTTGCCAGACCTTTTTTTAATGACAAATACTGGAGAATTCCAAGGGCTGGTGGACTCCTCTATATGCTGAGCCTCCAGCTGCTCGTGGACTAGCTGTTCTAATGCCTGTAGTTTTTCTTTTGTCATAGACCACTGATCAATCCAGATGGGTTGGTCAGTCAGCCACCTTAGTGGCAAGGCTGTTGTTGTCTAAACAGCAGTGGCTCCTTGTGGTAGCACTAAATTGTCAGCCTCTGTTGTATCTTGCTTATGGACAGCTTGGACCGTCTCTAACTGTCCTTGATAACATTCCCTGACTGATTTAAAGTTTTTATTAGGAGCCTGAATGAATTTCAGGGCCAGACCCTGAAACTGAGGGGATATTAATTTGAGTTTTCCACTGCTGTAGTAGGTCTCTTCCCCATAATTTAAAGGCTATATCAGCCACGTATGGCCTTAATTTTCCTACCTAACCTTCTGGTCCTATACATTTAAGCCACCTGGTGCTGTGTATTATTTGGGATAAAGTGCCAACACCTTGAAGCTGCATATCCACTCCTTGAAGTGGCCAACTAGTGGGCCAAGATTTTGGAGAGATGATGGTAACATCTGCTCCAGTGTCAATCATTCCTTCAATTTCAATATTGTTTACCAGTATTTTTAGTTTTGGTCTTTTGTCCTCTATAGACGTTGTCCAAATATTCATTTTTCGCTCCCTTTGAGGCTTTTGGGATTGTCCATAGGACTTCCCTCAGACTCCTCTGGTCCCAGAACATCTATTTTTGAATTCATGCCATTTAATTGTTCTGAGGAAGAGAACTCTCCTTGCCTGGCATTGGGGCCTGCGAGAGGCCCCCTGGAAATTTAATGGCAGGATGCGGCCCCATCTGTCTGTTATTGCTCTACATTGCTTAGTCGAATGTCCACCTCTGCCACATTTTTGACACATTCCAGGAGGCATAGTCCCCCTTTTGGTATTACTTTGGTTTTTCTTGCTGTAATATCAGAGATGACCCTGCTCACCACAATTAAAACATTTGAAATCTTGGGTCATCTCTAGCTGCCCAGTGGCAGCTTCTCCTATCACAGTCGTATCAGGAGAACAAGATCCAACAATAGCTGTATATCTAATCCACTCATCTATTGGTGCGGACCTCGCCTTCAGTGGTCTGATTACTTCCCTGCTTTCGGTATTTGCATTTTCAAAGGCTAAAGACTCAATTATCGCCTTTCTTGCTGCTGAATCTGATACACTCCTTTCCACACCTGAGGTAAGCATTTGTAAAAAGTCAGGGAAGGTTTCTTTAGGACCTTGTTTGACTTGAGTGAATGTTTCAAGTCTTTTCCCTGATTCTGCGACTTTGTCCCAGTCCTTTAAGGCTGACAATCGACACCATGCCAGAGTTTCTTCATCATATACAGCCTGCACCTCTACTTCAGCAAAGCGGCCTTTACCGCTTTGGAAATCTCTGGAAATCTCTCTGCCCCTAGCTCTATTTTATCGTTCTATCTCCCTCACTTCTTCTCTCCACCACGAAATCCATTGTAAATTTTCAGCAGGCTCTAGAATTGCTCTTACCATATCTTTCCAGTCTTAGGGGATTACTCTATTTTTAATAGCCCAAGAAATCAAGATTTGTTTTACAAATGGTGAATGCATTCCAAAATTAGTTACGCTTTCCTTAAATTTCCTTAATTCTAACACATCCATGGGTTGCCATTCAAATTCTTCATAACCCTGTGGATGATCATCGTTTGGAGGCTTTTGTTGTACACTAACTGGATAGACTAAAGTTTGTTTCCTAATAACCTTAGTTTGGCTTTCCCTAATTTTATCTTCAGTCTCTACCTGAGTTTTTTCTTTAATTGTAATTTTAAATTCCTCTCTAAATGTCTGTACCCATGCTTCACATTTCTCTTTCTGTCTTCCCCCCTGTTCCTTGAGTTCCTGAATTCTCTGTTCAAGGCTTTGCTTCCACACTTTGAATTTTTCTTTATATTGTACTTCTAATAATTTGTTATCCATTATCTTTTGATTGATTAATTTTAAAAAGTTATTCTCCAAGTCTTGCTTCCAAACCTCATTACTTTCTCTCTGTTGTTCAGTATGACTTGTGAGCTGTTGTATGTTCTGTTCTAACATCCTTTCTAGTTCCTGTCTACCACTTTTATTTTCATCTTTCTGTCTCTTATTCTGATCTATAATTTCCTGTGTCTTCAATTCTAGTGTTCCTTCTAGGCTACATTGCCAAGATTTATTTCTCTCTTTCTGTTGTTCATGTTGTTCCATAATTACCTGTATCTTCTGTTCTAAGCCCTGCTTCCATAATTTTAGCTTCTCTTTATGTTGTAATTCTGATATTGCAGCCTCTGCCTTATTTTGATTTGCTAGTTTTAGTAAGTTATCCTCTAGACTTTGTTTCCAGATTCTATCTCTATTTTCCTGCTGTTCAATTTGATCTTTGAGTTGTCGAATTCTTTTTTCTAGTGTCTCTTCTAGCTCCTGCTGCCTAAACTTAAGCTTATCTCTCTGTTATTCAGAGTCATCTATATATCTCAGAAATTTCTGTTCTAGCATTACTTTTAATTTCTTTCCTAATGCTAGAAATTTGCTATCAGCCACCAATACTAGATAAGATTGATGTAGCTAAAAAGTGCATTCTGCTAGCAACCGGATTTACATATTTCCTGAGAGACACAGACAGATCATGTCAACTACAGATGTGAATGCTAGTGGCAAACCGGTGACCTGAAAAAGACCTCTTGTTGGCAGATTTTGAGAAAGGATTACAAGAGCTGAAGGAGCTTTCAAACACAGAAGAACAACAATGTCAATGAACCAGAGCTTTCTAAAACTAGACCAATGTTCAATGAATGTACACGGACAGAGCTATGGCTCTAACTACATGTGGCAGAGGATGGGCTTGTCATCAGGAATGGAAGCAGAAGCTCTTGGTCCTCTCTAGTTTTGTCTCCCAGTCAAGGGATTGTGAAGGTGCAGTCAGGGGGGCTAGAGAAGAAGGGGAAGGATATGGGTAGGAATCTTATGGGCAGGAGAATGGGAAACGAAATAACATTAAATGTAAATATAAAAACATCAAGGTAAAAAAAGCAATAAAATTGCTAAAATATAAAAAAAGAAAGAAATAAAAGAAGAGAACACTTACAGCTAATCACACCTATTGACTCAGAATAGTAAAATGGTAGTCAGTGGAAATAATACACTGCTGCTTCCCAGACTGCACTATAGGTATCAAAAACATGGAGGAGTTTACTCTGAGCCAGGGACACAATACCTGTCTCTCCCTTTTTCCTTAGGCACCATAAGAACAGAGAAGTCCAGATGCTCCTGAGAGGCTCCCAGCTCCTGATTCCCATAGATGGGAGGCTCAGATCAAGGCTATCTCTTTAGCATTCCCACTAAATCCCTACCAAGTACTCACTGACCTGCACCAAGGACAATGTATTTCTTCCTTTTTTTATACCAAGACAGAAGGCCACCTTCCTTCCCGCTCCCAATATCTGATCTTTTCATCCTCTTTGTTCTCCCTCCCAAATTGATGTTTACTCTGAATTAGAGGCCAATTAGTAAACTCTAGAGTTACTGAAGGAATATCTGAGAGGCAGTTGCAGTCATGACAACACTTGTGACATCACAGAAGAAGCCAGGATACAAGAGATTTTTCAGGGATGCCTAATGATGATGTCACTGAGACCTGCCATGTCCTACCTGCTAAAGAGCTTTCCTTACGTTGACCAGAATCAAGGGTTCCCTTTCCAGTAGTGTCTCCTGTGACACAGTGGATACCTTTACATACTATATCTCTCTAAAGCTAGAGACTTCTCTCTGCTTTATTAGTGGTCACATGCTCTGAATGGAGAAGTTAGTCAGGGGCTTGGCATGGGTAGAAAAGATCTAGGAACATGGAACAGAGGAGATTCTTTTAGATAATAATTTTATTCCCAGGTCCATTCCTGTGACATAATGTCCCGCGCTATCGTCTCGCCAGCAAGAACGCACGCGCGGACACATGAATCCTTCTGCAGCAAAGCGTTTATTGTATCTTAAAGAGGGGACGCGGGGCCCGAGCATGGCGCAGCTTATATACACCCTAGCGCGGTGCATCCACACCTGATTGGTCGCTTACACATGATATCATAGGCACGCCCCGGAGTGGGCAAAGACCCAGCACGAAGACACTCTTGCACATGCACACACAGCTAACTTTCTGAAAGGAAGTCGGCCTGGCGCGGCGGAAGCCAGCGCCATCTTGTAATGACAAATGCTATCCGGGCTTTCCACGTGGGGTACAGTGGAAGCCAGCACCATCCTGTGGTGGCGAATGTTATTGCGGCTTTCCACATCTCCCCCTTTTTGTTTTACTAGTATGAGGCTGGTCTAGGTCCCTGCAGTTACGTCCATCTGCTGTGGTTCCTGTCTTAGGTCGTTCCTCTATGTCACAGCCTTATCAGTCATAGGGTAACACTATCGCCACCAGGTCCCGTGTCTTAGATTGGTCTGTGCATGAAGAAAGTTGCCCGTCTCTGGATACCGCAGTGCTGTGTGACAGTAACTGTTAAATGACCTCGGGCAAACTCTGTAAAAGAGGACAGCCAGAAAATGAGTTAGTGGGGAAATCATGATCACCCTATCGCGTGTAATGAGGAAACCTCAGCGATGTAGATGGGCTGATCAAAGAATCATTGAGTCTCTCTCATCCCAGTGCAATGGATACACAGATCCATGGAGTGCAAGAGCAGAGAACTCAGATGTCGACAAATTTTTGAGAATAGATAACCAAATTTTAGGGGAGGTCCCTTGTTCAATGGCCACAAGTGCTTGAGTGGCAACAACCTTGTCACGTTTCTGTTGAGATCTGAGTTTGCAAACCAACCATAGCATGAACACAGCATAGGGCTGCACCAAACAGAGCCACTCCCGATAGTGGGCACCTCATCTGGTTCTCCTCTGATGCTACCACCAAGGGCCGTAGTCAAGCCACTCCTATAATAAAATTTAGAATTCCCAATTGGTAGCAACTACTCCAGAAAGTTCACCCACTGTGCTTGCCTAACAATAGAATGGGGGGAGGGTAACTCCAGACACTGCAGACACAATGGCTGCAGCAGTAATGGCTGCTACAATAGCAGCGAAAATATCAAGGTCTTTCCCAGGACAGTTCAGGATCAGCCATTCTTTTCTGGAACAACCAGCAGGCAATGGAACCATGTCTGAGATCTGCATAACCAGGACAGAGTTCCCCAGTCCACAGCAGCTTCACACAGGTGGCATTCCTGTGAAGCTATAGACTGAAAAATGACAACACTAGTTAAGGCAGCAAGAGTCACCAGGGGAATGAGGGGAGCAAGGGTAGCGGAGTCCAGTCTTCTCCAGAGAGCAGCAGTGCACAGAGGGTCTGAGCGTAGGCCACAGTATGACGGGACACATGCACTGGTTGACAAAAGATGAGGGGGGATCTTCCATCTTCCTTTCAGGGCAGAGGAATGACTCCAGGGACCCGAACCACAAAAGCTGAATCTTCATGCAACCAGGATCAGCAAGTCTCACCAACCACCTCTGGCAGCTGGCACACTCTTGTAGCATCCTGTAGAAAAAACACAAAGATTCCCTCTTCCCCATATAAAATACCTGAACAGGATCATGTCAATATGTGGATCTTTCTATTTCACCTAGGCAGAAGTATGCCTAGTTGTAGGGTGCTTTAAACTTCGGCATCCAAATTTTAAAATTGAAATAAAAGGAGCATTATTTAGCATACAGGGATAACTCCCCCTTTTTATTTATTAAGATATAGACTGTCTAGTATCATTGTCCTCCCTCATTAAGGGGTCCAGGCAATCCAGTTTGAGTTCTTAAATGTCCTATAAAGGAACAGTACTTAGTGTTCTTAACCACTAAGCCATCTCTCTAGCACCTCACAAACTTTATTTACCTAAACATAAGCATTAATTAGAAATGTCAAATCTTGTAAATATTGTCTAATTTCAGTCTTACTAGAAATCCCTGTGCTGGCAGGGTGAGGCTGGGCATTGAAAGTAATCAAATGGAGTCTTCCTCTTTTCATATCAACTCCATTATCATTTTCAAAGAGGTGGGTCTATGGTTTTGTTTAATTGTCTGAGCCAGAGCTCTGAAATGACAGTGAGTTGTCAGACAATTCACACTGAAATCATCACTCACTGATTTCATGTAGAAAACTTGTCTCTAATAAGCACATTTCCTATGGGTTGCATGCACAAATATACAGGAAGTACAAAAGCATGCAAAGAGTAAAATTAACAATTTTGCCTGATAAATTTGTATATGTAGTAGACCAAATATCAGTATTTTGTAAAACCAATCAACTGTTGTTTGGAATAAGATATGTTTTACCAGGTTTCTTTTTAAAATACTTCCATGACTCTAGTCCACAATTCTATATTAACACAACTGAAGCTTTATTACCAATGAGGATAACAAACAAAGACCTAAGTCCTCTGGTAAGGTGAGGTACTTAGCCAATTAACATATCCTTAGAAGTTTAAAATTAGTTTCAAACATTCTTTTCTGGAGTAGTGTAACAGCTACTCCACAAATATTAAAGCTCATTTTGAGAGCAAAGATTTGTAGTAAAAATTTCCATATACACTGAAAGATTTAAGTTCAAACTTCTTACATTGAAGAAGCAACAAAATTACATGATATAAGGCTGTTAGCCATTACTAATTATATCACTTTATGGGCTCTCTAAAACTATAAGCAGGCTCACAAAATGAAAACTCAAAATCAATCCTCTAAATCTATCTTGAAATGGCAGTTGGAGTAAACAAACTGGCTGTAATGTTCTCACAAGTTCTAAAACCTCATCAATCCTTTGTAAATCCTGTAACAATCTCTACCTGTTTGATTTTTTCTCAATTATAAATAAGTTTGAGTTAGTCAATGTAACACTGACAATCCTAAATCACTATCTTTAAGTTCTCCTTGTAACACCAGAGCACAACCACAATGTCACCTGAGTTCTGAGTAGTGACTATGCAGCTGTCCTTGGGGCAGTGGAATTAGCATCAAAATACAGATAACTCAAGGGCAAACCACAAGTTTGGAAAGCAAAACTCAACCTCTAACAAATGATCTAGTCTCCAAAATTCAGTCTCCAAAGCACCGAGTCTATCCTTCATGCTACAAAGTTTGACTGCCAATTCCTACATATGAACGCATGATGGTGCGGTCTCCAATAACCCAACAAAGAGACATTGCCTTAAAATCTTTTAGAAGCCTGGTTTCTATGATAAGATTTCCATAAAATATCATCCCAATTTAGACCTGTTTCCCTAGATTGGATCATGCCACATGCTGTGGAGAATAACTCCATCTAAATTTGCCAGATTTATGTCAACTTTCTGTTATCGATGTTACATTTTTTAAACCATATCCAATAACTTAAAAGCCAATAGTCCATAACCAAGGCATGTAGAGAATATTTATACATTTAAAACCAATCAGAAACAAAATTGAAGTGGCTACATATACCTTAGCTACAGGTGCAAGGCTCCAAGGGCTGATTGAAAATGCTTTTTTAAGAGAAGCACCTTGTCACCTGCTACATCTCCTTGAGACCAGGAATCCACGTAGGCACACTCTATACAATTCACAAGACAAAAGTTTATCTTTTTGTTTGATTCTTCTGAATAAAATTCAGGTGGTCTACCTCTATCAAATCTGATCAGTATGACTCTGTGATGTTTCCAGAGCCTAATCACACCTTTTAAAAACACAAAGACAAAATCTTTCTCCCAAAATATTGTGTTTCTTTTATCTCCTTTTCTTTTCTTTTTTTTTCTTTCGAGACCTTTTCTCCCTCCGACATACTTTCTTGTTGCTCTGCAAGGACCCTCTGACCGTCCTAATGGCTTTCTCACTTTGTTTATCCTCCAAGCAGGCAGGGAACATTCGCCAAAGAGGTTTTGGTCCGGGCTTAAGCTTTCCATCTGTGGCTTCTCTATCCCACACAAAGAAAAAAAGAAACAAAATTACAAGTCCTACCCATAAAGGATCAATTGGAAACAACATTGCCATGGTTCCCAAACCTTTCCGCCTCTTTACCAAGGCTTTCAACTTCACAAACCTCTCAACCTCTATACCAAGGCTTTCAACTTCTCTAACCTCTCGGCCTCTATACCAAGGCTTTCAACTTCACAACCCTCTCGGCCTCTATACAAAGGCTTTCAACTCCACTGCTTATCTTCAGAGAACTTTATTCATCCTCTCTGCTTACCTCCAGAGAACCTTATCTTCCCTTATCCGGGAATTTTCTGACATCGCCATCCTGAAGCTGAAGACTTCTGGATCCACGAGAATATTCTCGGGTCCCTGTATGGAACACCAGTTGTTGTGCCCACATCGTCCAGTAAGGAAGACACAACACTGTCGGATCCTTGTGAACAGCCTTTATTGCAGGACACCTTCATTGCTGATACGGGGATCCCAAGCAGCAAGAGCACTCGCCTTATATAGACAGGAGGCTGAGGCTATGCTAATTGTCCTTCAGGGATTGGTGGAGCATGAATCAACTCATTCTCATGGTACTGCTCCCTCATTAGCATATTACCGGCCAACTGATGCCAGGTGCAAAGCCTGCCCATGCGCAGTACCCTTGTTTAACACAGGAGGGCGCCCTACACTGGTGTCTACTACTCTCCTGGCAACACATGCCCACAACTGCACCTCTGAAATTCCTTCTCTTCCTCCAAGGAAAGGACTTCTTGGTATTTGGAAGGCTGAGGCAGGGGAATCATTGCAAGCATGAGGCCAGCCTAGGCTATATAGTGAGAAACTGTCTTGAAAGGGGGAGTGGAAGAAGGGGAAGGGGAAAGGAGCAGAAGGAAGCAGAGGGGTAGGGAGGGATAGAGGGATGGGTTGCTGTAAACATCTATCTCCAATGCTTACCAACACAGCTATAGCTTTCATAAACTCCATGAAGAGTCCCAATGTAAGGGTGCACAGCCATTCACCGAACACACACACACACACACACACACACACACACACACACACACACACAGAGTCATCTCATGCAAAGCCTCCATCCAAAGAGAGAGCACACAGCTTAGGCTCAGAGCCTCTCGGTGAATGACTGTCAGCCTGAGCATTTGGACACTGAGCCCATAGGACTCAGAGGCAACACATCAGAGGACACGTGCACACCATGCTTACTGTGGCACCATTCTCAGTAGCCAAGATGTGGAATCTGCCTGTGCATCCATCAATAGACCATTGAATAAGTCCTGGTACACATACACAATGGAATTTTATCCAGCCACATAAGGGATGGAATTAAGTCTTTGGTAGGAAAACTGGAGACCACCGCATTAAGCAAAATCAACCAGACACCGAGAAGCAAATACTGTAATTTTTGTCTCGTTTGTGAGTCTTGTATTTCTTTACAGAATCTGTATGGGTTCTTAACAGATCCGGAAAAAAAAATATGTCCATATGACACAAAGGCAGACAAAGGCCTGGAGAAGGAAGGAGACTAGGTCGGGGGTGGGGGATGGGGTGAGCAGGAAGTTCAGATAGGGTAAAGCACATGACATGGTTAAAGGAAGTTGTCTTGATGCAACCCAGCACTGTGGATAATGAATTGACACTGATATAAAAAAAATGAAGAAGGAAAAAGAAAAAGAAAAGGTTACAATTTCAACGTCAGAGACACTGATGAGGCTGAGGACTGCCACCTACATTCCAAATGCACCAAGAGTCATGGCCCCCCGGCCTGAAATGGCTTAGGTATCTTTCCTTTGAAATTTCAAAACACTCGCTCAGTCAAATATGAGCATCCGACATACACTGCAGAAGCCAGGGAGATGGATCCACAACTAAAGCACTTTCCATCGAAGCACAGAGACCTAGGTACAGCTCCCCTCCCCTGGAAACCCACATAAATGGGGGGAGGGGTCAGAGGGGGTGGGTGTGGAGGTTGCCTATAATTAAAGCCTGGGACGGCAGAGTTAGGGAATCCAGGGAGGAAAGTTACAAGCAGAACTGGTCATATCAATGAGTCTGATTTTGAAAGACCTTGCTGCGGAGAATCTGATAGGAAAGCAATGAAAATCTATGATATCATATCACACATACACACATGTCTGCACAATACACATTCAAACACATGAGTACACATATATATCTCTCACACACAGAAAGAAAGAAAGAAAGAGAGAAAGAGAGAAAGAGAGAAAGAGAGAAAGAAAGGAGGAAATGGATAGATAAGATACATAAGTAGAAATTGCAATTAGGCTCCATTTATCCGTTTTTGATATAAAAGAAAGGGGTTGGTCGAAATGCCCTGTTTTGTTCTTTAAGTAGTGCTGAAGACCCAATCCAAGACCCTATGCAGCTAAACGCTCTTCCTGTAGCCCTATTAGGCGCTCACGGACCTACAAAGGGCAGGCGGCCCTCTCAAATTGGAGGGATACGGCTGTGCCCAGGTCAGAGCTGGTTGCAGGTCTCCCAGGTGAGATCTCACGGAGATATCGTCCCTCTGACTGGCGGTAGAGAGCGCACGTGGCCTGGAGCCCCTCCGTGTGTTCTTCAATCTCGGATAGTCCAGGCAGGGCTCTCCAAACCCCCATCCCCAACCCACTCTAAACCCGGAAGGTGGGGACTGAGCCTGAAACAGCCTTGCAGCTGTCAAGATGTGTGGAACCTGCCTGCTCCCTCTCCTGCCACCCCAGAGCTGGTGGGAGGGCCTGGGGGAAGGTTTTCCTTGTGCACCCCAGAAGAGACCTCAACTCGGACAGAAGTTTTTCTCCGTGCACAGTGGAAGTAAAGTCTTAGATATCTTGATGGTCACTTTTGCTTTGGGATCAATGGTTGGGGGTGGAAATTTGCAGCAGTGTCTCTGAGGATGTCTTAAAGCATCAGACATACCGAAAGTCAATCTCTCTCTGCCCTGCCCTTTGCTGTGTGGACCTGATCAAAGACATCTCTGAACTTCAGTTCCTTCTAGCCCGGAGACAGGATGAGGACCTCTTCACTGTAGGCTTGGGATAAAGACTGTACACCATCCTGTACCTGCAGGTGGCTCAGAGAGCACCTGTAGAGACACGAGCCTGCAGCCACCCACGCGCAGCTCCAGTGTGGATTGTTCTTCTCAGGAAAAGAAATGCTTACTTTTCATTGATCCACCTAATGGATTTGTGTGGCTAATCAGCCTGAACTGCATCCTATTGTTTGTCTGCAGTTAGATCTAACTGTTGATCTAATTACCCAGGTCTAGAATTAGACTCTCACCCGGAGCTGGGAGAACTGCTCCAACCATCTCCTCCTTCTAATGGAAACCCTTCTGAGACTGACAGCGTCCTCCCTGAAGCCTCAAAGTTGCCTTGAGCTAAAATGGCAGGTAGCAAAGGAAATATTAACCCCCACAAGCCCTAACTAATTACGGGATGTAATCACAGCCCGGTTAGTATTTACCCAGCAATGTGCTGATTCCTGATCCAGCCAAAAGCTTACCTGCCATTTAAATGGAGCACGATATTTAAATCTTAATTTCATCACCTGCTGGTAATAATCTTACAATTATAAATCTAAAGTATCACTCGGAATACATTTGCATACGTAAAGGAATCTGTCCTCATTGCTGTTCCACGGCACACATGGCTGTTGGTTTGACTTTCAAACTAGAGCTGAATATCCTTTTATGGAGAGAGAGATGACGGGGTTTTTCCCTGCACCGAAGCCTGCTTGGAGAGGGAGAGAAACACACCACACCATGAAAGGGCATCTGGGCAAGCACAAGTGCCACGCCTGTCACCTGTGAGATATGAGCCACCTCTGTGTGGGTTACTGATGCTCTCACATTTCTGCTAACAAGTCAGTCGATACAACAAAAGCCACTTCAGAATTCCCAGACATTCAACACTGATTGTCACAGAAGGGGCAGTGGAGACTGTCAGCCTCTGTAGGACTCTCAGGCTGCCAGGGCCTCGATGCCTATATTCTGGTTGTTATATCTCTAGGGCAACGTTCTCCCAGAGAAATAGAGGGTTTGCGGGCTCATCAGCACACGTGTGTGCACATGCGCAGAAAAGAACCATCTCGGCAGCTGGGAGTCCTGCACCAGTGGAAGGGGAAGTCTCTGGTCCTGACAAGACTGAACTCCCCAGTGAATGGGATTGTGGGGAAAGGGCAGAATATGGGGGTGCATCAGGAGAGGAACACCCCTATATAAGGGGAGTGGGAGGTGCTAGGGAGATGTTAGCCTGGACACCAGGAAAGGGAATAACGTTTGAAATGTAAATAAGAAATACCCAATTTAATAAAGATGGAATAAAAATAAGACAGACCTTCTGGAAGAGGAGAATGTATGATTTCTTTTCAGGATCTGGAGGAAGACTTTGGACACCTGGGCAAATGTGGAATGACCTATAGATCCTTGGAATCATTTGGATAGTTACAGAAACTCCTGGAAAAGTGGAAGATCCGAGATCTCTAGGGCAAGAGAGGAAGGTTTATGTGAACCTGGAATGTGTGGGGGAATTACCTGTCCCAGTTTTCAGTAGAAGAGTCAGCAGAAGGAGGCCCAGGCACAGTGTGATCTTCTTTGAGTCTTTCACTGTTCTCCCCAGTACTGTGTTTTGTGGATGTTGCAGGGACTCTGGCTACCAACTCTTCAAACTCCACATGTTCTTCAAACCCAGTAGACATAACTCGGCTTTTTTTTTTTCCACCGTCGCAAGAATGGGCACTAAAGATGAGGCCACTCTTTTTCTAGTAGCAGGATGTAAGCAGATGTTCTGGTATCCCTGGTCCTCAGCATCGAGCTGTATTAAAAAAATTAAAACACTTGTTTTACGTGTTCCCACCACACCTGGTATTTACAATATGTGTCAAAGAATCCAGACTCACCCCGAGTTAAATACTTCTTTAGTTGTATTAATACACAGCCCGTGGAATCTATATTTCCAATTACTCCTTCCCATCTGCTCTAGCTTGCTGTCTATTTTATATTTACTTCAGATGTGAACATATATTGCTATTATTTCATGTTACAGAGCAATCATGACTGAAAATGTTAATTTTATTTCTGTTTAAATTACTCTGTTCCTCATGCACTGATTTCTGTGTATGGATATGAATTTCTGACTCATTATTTTTTTCTCCTTAAATGATTCTTCTGTAACATTCTTTTTTAAAGTCTGCTTTTTAACTTTTAATTATATCTGTGTGTGTCCGTGTGTGTGTGTGTGTGTGTGTGTGTGTGTGTGTGTGTGTGTGTGTCTGTATACACACATGAGCATGATGTGCAAGAACGCCAGTAGAGGGCGGTAGATCCCCTGGAGCTGAAATAACAAGTGGTTGTGGGTCACATGACACGGGAGCCTGAATCCAAACTCAGATCTTCTGTAAAAGCAGTTTGCATTCATAATTACTATGTCGTCTCTGTGGCACCCTTTTAACATTTCTTCAATTAGTCCAGTTGGTTAGCAAATCCATTAGATGTTGTCTGGGAAAAAACAAAACTTTTTAAAAGTTTTATCTTTAATAGGCACTTTTTTTCTTCTGAGCACTGAACTGGAACTTTAGAGTTATTTATTTCGGGAGTGAACTTGTGCCATCCTGCCTGTTTTGCAGTGGGCGTGATTTCCAGTCTAACCACACCTGTACCTTCTGTTTTGATTCTCTGTTCTTTTCCTTGTTTTATTTTTTTCTTTCAATCTTTTCCACTACCAAGTTCTTTATTATATAAATATTTGATCATACTGATTATGCATCTCTCCCAGCTCAGCTTTTAACTCTCATGAGCACTGAACCTGTGTCTGGCTGTTCTCTGTGTTCAGCACCTGGGACAGCTCCCGGGTCTCAGCAACATTAAGTGTTTGTTAAACAAAGAGGCTTTTTATTCTTATTTTACAGATGAGATGCCTCAGGCAGAGAAAGGTTATGGTAACGGAACACACTGGGGTTCCTAACGTGGTTTCTGAGAGACTTAATGAGTTGCAGACAGAACAGGAGAGCCTAGGTTTCTTAGGGTTGTTCATACGAGGTCTTAGCCACAGAGGATGAAAGGTAACACGTTCAGTATGGTGAGAACAGCTCAGATTTAGGTCACTACAACTCAGTGTGGATCCGCTCACATCAGCCCCTCCCTGGATGTGTGGCTTGCCTGGAAGAGTGTTAAGACAATTGTACATTGAATCCTGTTCTGACATGCAAGCATAAATGTTGAGGACAAATAATCTTTCTATGATTATGGCTATAAAATTTTATTTTTCTTGTGTTTATTATGTTATATATGCTTTCTGAACTCTTCTGCATACTATAGAGTAAATACATTTAGTGTGCATGAGAACTCCACATAAGAGGCTACAAAAATACCTCAGCTGTTAAAGGCTTGTGACCCAACCAAAATGTCAATGAAACTGAAATTAGTCACTGTATATTAGGAGTTTTATTGAAATAGTCACATATTAGCTCTTTGTAATTCTCTACATCATATCAGGTCTAATTATAATGATAGTGAATCCATCCAATTACAAAATTCACCATTATAGCTAATACCTTATTTGAATTATTTAACTTGAGTTTTGGTTTCATCTTCATATTCTATACCAAAGGAAGCATAGTTAGTGCTCTCCTATAATCAAATAGCCACATCGTCTGCGGTAATCTGGTATGTTAGTAACATATCAAAATTGGTTTCTTTAGTTCATTTACTTTGGAGAGATCTATTCTCAGCAGAAATGCTGAAATGAAATATAAATGAAGTAAACAAACTGAATAAAATATAAATCGTTATAAAAGATAAATGATATAGTAAAATAAGTTAAAAACACAGAAATAACTTACAAAATTCAAACTAAGATTACCCCCACCAAAACCAAGCTCACTGAAAATAAAGACCATGGACCCATTATATAAGTAAGTACCTGTGAGCACATGCTTGACAACACTCTAAGTTCTTTCTCTCCCTTTACATTAAGGGAGCAGAGGTAATGGTTTCCCCTAAGTTCTCTGAATTATTCATGGTTCTGGTTAAGATGCAACAAAAATCTAAAATGCCTGTTTATGGAAGATTCGTTTTTTTTTTCTTATTTGCATCCTTAATGTATCATAATCGATGAAATTCTAGATGCCTAGTGAAGATGTGTTATATAAATAAATGAAGAAGATTCAATTTAAAATTATATTATGTTTATTAGAAGAATTTTTCCACTCAATTTCATAATCCATTTTATATAATACAGACTCTGTCATTCTTCTCCACAGATTCCAGTCAGGATGTATCTTAATACACCCCGCTTATTCAAGTGAATTTTGTATCTATTTGTATCCACCTCCCCATGACAACACCCTCAATATATATTTCATATACTGGAAATGCCTATCCTGATATTTCCATTTATTAGGATGATACTATCTAGAAGATATCAAGAAGCTTACTGTTTCTGGCTGCGCTCAGAGATGACATACTACAATAGCTCTCTGTTCCCAAATTCGGTGGGGGAGAAAGCTGGACTCCCAGAATCATAGACAATTCTGAGAACTTAGGGGAAACCATTACCTCTGCTCACATTCCTGTGCTGAGAGGGAGCTGCTTAGAACCCTATGCATACAGGAACCTTGGTAGAGTAAGGGAGGGGATCCTTCCAGTATCTACCTGTGTCCAGAGATGGAAGCCAGTGGCCAGGAAAAGTAACACAACTGAGAACACAGGCGAGACCAACCCTTCTGCTCCAAGCAACCAGTCTGGAGACCTCAGGACGCAGAAATCAAGAGCAGTCTTGGACAGGACACTTCCTGTTTCTGCCTGCACCCATTGCTGATCTGGTCCCACATATCTCTGTACCCACATCTTGGTGGGAGGAAAAAGGTCCATAGGAACAGTGACAAAGAGTTTTACAGGATGGTGAAGCCACTGTCAGAAAGAGCAAGACCACGAAACACCAGAGAAAACCTGATGACAAGAGTCAAGCACAGGAACCTAAGCAACAGTATCAAAAACTACTTGGCATCATCGGAGCTCCCTTATCCCAAGAAAGCAAATATTGGATATCACAACAAACTGAAAAAGCAAGATGTGGATTCAAAATCATTTTTCACGATGATGATAGAGGACATTGAGTAGGGAACAAATAAAACTCTTTAAGAAATACAGGACATCACAAGTAAATAAGTAGAAGCCCTTAAAGGGGAAACACACAATTCCTTCAAGAATTACAGGAAAACACAGTCAAACAGATGAAGGAATTTAAAAAATATCTAGGATCAATCACTGGAAATAGAATCAATAAAGAAAGCACAAAGAGAGACAACCCTGGAAGTGGAAAACCTAGGGAAGAAATCAGAAGTCATAGAGAGAAGCATCAGAGAGAGAATACAAGAGATAAAGGATAAAAATCTCAGGGGCAGAAGATACTGTAGAAAACATTTACATAACCATCAAAGAAAATGTAAAGCTCAAAAAGCTCCTAATGGAAAACAACCAGGAACTCCAGGACACGATGAGAAGATCAAACCAAAGGATAATGGGTATAAAAGAGTGAAGATTCCCATATAAAAGGGCCAGTAAATATCACCAAAAATTATAGGAGAAAACTTCCCTAACCTAAAGGGAGAAATGCCTATAATAATATAAGAATCATACATTTCTCCAAATAGATTGGACCAAAACGAAATTTCTCCCTTCACATAATAGTCAAAACACCAAATGCACAAAGCAAAATAAAGAATATTAAAGGCATTAAGGGAAAAAGTCAAATAAGATATTTAGGCATACCTACAGGAATTACACCAGACTTCTCACCAGAGACTATGAAAGTCAGATCCAGAGTGGATTTTATAAAACAGTAAGAGAACATAAATGCCAGCCCAGTCTACTGTCCCCTGCCAAATATTCAATGAACACAGTTGGAGAAACCAAGGTATTTTAGGATAAACATAATTTACACAGTATATTTTCACAAATCCTGCCCTACAAAAGATAATAGAAGGGAAACTCCAACACAAGGAGGGAAACTACACCCCATAAAAAGCAAGAAATTAATCCTCTTGCAACAAACCCAAAAGAAGAGAGTCACACAAACATAATTCCACCTCTACCAAAAAATAGTATCGGAAAACCACAATAACTATTCCTTAATATCTCTGAGCATCAATGCAAAATTCTCCAATAAAAAAGACATAGACTAACAGACTGCATACATAAAGAAGAACTAGAATTTTGTTGCATTAAGGAAACACAGCTCAGTGACAAAGACAGATAGTATCTCAGAATAAAAGGCTGGAAAACAATTTTCCAAGAAAATGGTCTGTAGAAACATCCTGGAGGATATATTCCAGTATCTAATTCAACCAAAAGTTATCAAAAAGAAAAAAAAAAGATAAGGAAGGACACTTCATTTTCATCAAAGAAAAAGATCCACCAAGATCAACTCTCTATCCTGAATATCTATACTCTACATCCAACGGCACCTAAATTTATAAAGGAAACTGTACTAAAGCTCAGGCTAACGAAATAGTCGTGGGAGACTTCAACAACCCACACTCAGCAATGGCCAGATCATGGAATGGGAAACCGGAGACACAGAGAAATTAACAGCTTTTGAACCAAATGGATTTAAGAAATATCTATAGAATATTTCATCCTTGAACAAAAGAATATACCTTATTCTCAGGAACTCACGGCACATTCTCCAAAACTGATCATACAGTTGGTCATAAAAGAGGCATCAACAGATACAAAAGAGTGAAATAACCCCATGCATTTTCTCAGACTACCATGACCTAAGGCTGGATTCATTAACAACAAAAATGTCAGGAAGCCCAAATACTCATAGAGGTTTACCAATATTTTACTCAGTGATAACTTGGTAGAGGAAGAACTAAAGAAAAAAAATTAAAAAATTAAAAATGTTTTAAAATTTTAGGAAATGTAAGGTACAACAAACAGACTTATGGGACACAATGAAAGGAGAGCTAAGAGGAAAACTCATAGCTCTGAGAGCATCCAAAGGGAAACTGGAGAGAGCATACATTAGCAGCTTGACAACAAATATAGAAGCTCAAAAGCAAAAAGAAGCAGATTCACCCGAGAGGAGCAGAAGGCAGGAAATAATCAAACTAAGGTCTGAAATCAACTAAGGAGGAACACAAAGAACTCTACAAAGAATCAATAAAACCAGGAGCTGGATCCAAGGGTAAATCAACATGGTAGATAAACCTGAGCTAGAATGACAAAAGGGCACAGAGAAAGTATAAAAATAACAAAATCAGAAAGGAGAAGGAAACAAAATAACAGAATCTGCAGAAATTCAAAACATCATCATACCGTATTACTGAAGTTTATATTCAAGAAAAGTAGAAAATCTGGACCAAATTATCAATTTTCTATACAGGGAGCAATTACCAAAGTTAAGTCAGGGTCAGAAAAAATATCTAAACTGTACCATGAATCTTAAAAAAATTAGAAACAATTATTAAAAGGCTCCCAATTGGGAAAAGATCCCAGGACCAATTGATTTTAGTGGAAAATTCTATCCGCACTTCCTAAAACCAAATATTGTCCAAAATTTTCCACAAAATACAAAAAGAGGACCACTACCCAATTCCATCGATGAAGCCACAGTTACACTTATACCTAAAGCACACAAGGACCCAATAAAGAAAGTGAACTTCAGACCAATTTCCCTTATGAATATTGACAAAAATATTCAATCACATCATTGCAAACCAAATCCATGAACACATCAAATTTGTCATCCGTCACGATCAAGGAGACTTCATAACAGGAATGCAAGGATAGTTCAATATGGAATTCCATCAACATAATCCACCAGATAATCAAACTGAAAGAAAAAAATGACATTTCCATCTCATTAGATGCTGCGAAAGCATTTGACAAAATAAAACGCCCCTTCATAGCCAAAGCCTTGCAATGATAGGAATTCAAGGCCCATACTCAACCACAGTAAAGTCATGGACAGCAAACCAGTAGCCAAAAATCAAACTAAATGAAGAGAAACTTGAAGCTCTCCCTCTAAAATCAGGGACTGGACGCGGCTATTCATTCTCTCCCTACTTATTCAATATCGTGCTCAATGTGCTAGCCTGACCAATCAGACAACAAAAGGAGGACAAAGGGAAACAAATATGAAAGGAAGAGGTCAATATATCACTATTTGCAGGTGATACGATAGTATACCTAAGTGACTCCACAATTTCCACCAGAAAACTACTGCATGTGATAAAGAACTTCAGCAACGTCCTGGATATAGAATTAACTCAAACAGATCAGTAACCTTCCATGAATAAACATACTGAGAAAGAAATTAGGGAAATGACACACTTCACAATAATCACAAATAACAAAAAATACCTCCGTGCAACCTAAACCAGGCAAGTGAAAGCGCATTATGATGAGAACTTAAAGTCTCTAAAAGAAGAAAGTCTGAGAAGATGGAAAGATCTTTCATGTTCATGGATTGGCAGTATTGATATAGTAAAAATGGCCCTTAGCCAAAATCAATCTACAGATTCAATGCAATCCCCAAGAAACTCTCAACAAAATTATTCATACAGTTAGAAGGAGAAATATGCAAGTTCATTTAGAATAAGAAAAAACAAGGTAGTGAAAACTATTCTCAAATTAAAAGAAATTCTGGGGAAATCAAAATCCCTAAGCTCAAGGTGAATACCCAGCAGTAGTGATAAAAATTATATGGTATGGGTACAGAGACAGGCAAGTAATCACCTGTGTTGGTTCACGTAGATGTCAGCATGTAAATTAATGTAAATCCACCCATTCTTATCACGCTGTACGAAGCTGAAGTCCAAGTGGACTAAGGGCGTGGAGAAAAAAGAGATATACACAAACTAATAGAAGAAAAAGTGGGGGCGGGGTTGGGGATTTGGCTCAGTGGTAGAGCGCTCACCTAGCGAGCGCAAGGCCCTGGGTTCAATCCCCAGCTCTGAAAAAAAGAAAAAAAAATAAAAGAAGAAATAGTGGGGAAAAGCTTGAACACGTGATGACTATGGAAAATTTCTTGAACAGAACCCCAAACAAGTGGCTTATGCTCTACGATGAGGGGGTTGAGAGATTGGACCTTGTAAAATTGCAAAGTGTGTTCAAGGCAAAGAACGCTGTCATTATGACAAAATGGCCACTAATATATTGAAAAAAGTCTTTGTCCTCCTATATCTAAAAGAGAATGAATATTCAATATGTACAAAGAACTCCAGAAGTTATGCTCCAGAAAGTCAAATAACCCTATTATAAATGGGGTACAGATCTAATCAAATAATTTTCAGCAGAAGAATTTTGAAAGGCTGAGAAATACATAAAGAAAAGATCAACGTCATTATTCACCGGGGTAATGCAAATCAAAGGATACACCAGGCAGAATGGCTAAGATCAAACATTCAGTTAACAGCAGATGCTGGCCACCATGTGGAGAAAGAGGAAGACTCCTCCATTATTGGTGGGATAGAAATGAGGTACAATATTCCAGGAATTACTCTGGGCTTTCCTCAGAACATTGGACATAGTATATGCTGAGGACTTAGCTATCCCACTCCTGGGCATATTCCCAAATGATGCCCCAACATATAACTAGGACACACGTTGTACTCTGTTTATAGCAGCTGTAGTCATGATAGTCAGAAGCTAGGAAGAACCCAGATGATTTGACCACAGGAATGGGTACAGAAAATGTGGTTCATCTACGTAATGGAGAGCTCCGCAGTAATCAAATACCATGACATCGTGAAATTATAAGCAAATGAATGAAACTATAAAATACCATCCTGAATGAGGCGACCAAATCACACACACACACACACACAAAAAAAAAAACAAAAACAAAAATAAAACATACACACACACACACACACACACACACACAATCAATACCCCAAAAGCTTGAATTACCCAACATACAGTTCACATACCGCAATCAAATCACACACACTCACAAAAAAACAAAAATAAAACACACAAACACACATACACACACAATCAATACCCCAAAAGCTTGAATTACCCAACATACAGTTCACATACCGCAATCAAATCACACACACTCACAAAAAAACAAAAATAAAACACACAAACACACATACACACACAATCAATACCCCAAAAGCTTGAATTACCCAAAATACAGTTCACATACCGCAACCAAATCACACACACACAAAAAATACAAAAATAACACACACACACACTAAATACCCCAATAATTTCAATTACCCATCATACAATTAACACACCACAACCAAATAACACACACACACACAAAAACAAAAATATAACACACAAACACACACACACAATACAAAAATAAAACACACAAAGACACACACACACACACACACACACACAAGCACACATACACACACACACTACCCCAAACTTGAATTACCCAACTTACAATTCACATACCGCTTTAAGTTCAAGAAGAAAGATGAACCAAATGAGGATGGTCTGTCTTAAGGGGAAACAAAAATATTCATAGGACATGATATGGACATTAAGTTTAGAGCAGAGACTGAAGGAATAGCCATTCTGAGCCTGCACCACCTGGGGATGCAGCCCACATGCATGCAGCCCCCAAACCTAAACAACATTGCTGAGGCCAACAAGTGCATGCTCACAGGATCCTGATAGAGCTGTCTCCTGAGAGGCTCTCCCAGATCATGACAAATACCGAGGCTGATGCTTCCAGCCAACCATTGAACTGAGAACAGGGTCCCCTTTGGAGAAGAGAGAGAAAGTATTAAAGGAGCAGAAGTGCCTTGCAACCCAGGAAGAACAACAGGGGTCATGAACCAGATCTCCGCGGGACTAAAGCACTTCCTGAAGACTGCACATGGACAGACTGGCGTCTCCAGCTGCATATGTAGCAGAGCATGACCGTGCTCTGCACCAATGGGAGGAGCCCTTGGTCGTGCCAAGGCTGGACCTTCCAGGAAATAGAATGTCATGCTGGGGAGGCAGCAAGGGGATGTTTTTGCGGAGGGGAAGCACCTTTGAGGAAGACAGGGCAGCGGAAGAGGATAGGGATAGGGGGTTTATGGATGGAGGCCTCACACATGGAGTCTTTATATTTTCTATGCCTTTAGCAGCTCATTGCAAGGCCACTTCCTAACCTCCGAGTGGCTAAAATATCCCCCACTGATATTCCCACGTTATTATTTGCTAAAATCTATATCCCATCTTTCTTGCCCTGGACACCATTGGGCAGATCTCCTGGGTCTGCTTATTTTCATACTCTTCTATGTCAGCTGCTTCTCTGTCCTGAAAGTCTGTCCTGGAGAGTCTCCATGTCTTCTTACTCTCTGGACCTTTGTCCAAGCGTCCTGAAACTCCTGCTCTGTCTGCCTGCCTAGACACTGGCTATCAGTATCTCTATTTTCCAATCAGAACCAACTGAGGCAGGGTCCCTGATTCATAAGTTCAGGACACTATGAGAAGCACGAGAATAAAATCAGCTGCAATAACTATTTGTATGTGATTTTCTGGGAACAGTATTCCTCAAACCAGAAAGAGATACCTGTTAAAGTACTAGAATCATAGAAAATATCAAGTAGACACATAATAATAATAATAATAATAATAATAATAATAATAATAATAATAATAATAATAATAAATAATATAATATAATATTATGTAAAATAATAAATATGATAAGTATAATAATAAATAACAAAAGTTATCAAAAATGATAAGGAAGGGAACCATACTTGTCAAATAAAAATTAATACTAAGATGAACTTTCAATTCTGAACAACTATGTTTCAAATACAAGGACACCTAAATTCATAAAAGAAACAAAACTATAGTTCAAAGCACATATTTGCACCACACACAATAAATTGTTGGAGACTTCAATTCTGCACTCTCATCAACGGACAATTTATAGAAACTGAAACTAAACAGATATGGTTAAAATAACAGAAGTTATATTAATAACTTAAAAAAATCCAAATAGATTTAACAGGTATTTAGGTAACATTTCATTCTAAATCAGAAGAATATACCTTTTCCTATGCACTTCATTGTAACTTCTCCAAATATGACCATGTACTCATTCACATAACAGGCCTCAATTGATACCAGAATATTGAAGTAATCCTATGCATCCTATCAGATCACCATGGACTAGGGCTGCTCTACTATATTTTATTATTTTTTGTATTTGTTTAAATTATCGATGATTTATTTACGTGGTATTTTTGAAACATCATCTTTCTTGATAGTTTGTCACTACGCAATAAAGACTGGGTTAAACCTAGTGGTAGTTATTCCATTTTTGCCTCTACAATAGCAAGAGTGAGTTCTCCATTTCATTTGTGGTTTATATACTACATTTTGAGTTAACTCTTTGTGCATACATTGCATTTAATGTTTTCCTCTTTGTTTGAATATATATTTGTATTATCTAACCTTACAAATTTGTAATTTTATAATGAAATTTTAATTTCATAATTTCTGACTGTAACTTTTGATTTCATTTTGCTTATATTTTTTCTCCCTTTTAAATGCATTTTTTCTTTGTGAATACTTTTCACTTTTTATGTATGCTTGTGCCTTTATGGGATTTTGTTATTGTTTATCAATGGAAAAATGCAATTTATTCACAGCAGCAGCCAAATATGAAGGAGAATACTAGGGTTAATTAGCTACTTCAATAGGATGGATTACTTATTAAAAATAAGAATCTCTGAAACAAAGAACAGTGATGTATTTCACACTATCCTTCCCCAATCCCAGCATGCAATAATGCCAGGTAGTGTGCTGTGCTCATGTGGTGGTAGGATATAATTTATGGAAGAATAAAAGCACATAACACAGAAAATTGAAAGAATCCCTCTCCCCCTACACACAGATACATAATGGGATTATAGGGTGTCAATACAAATAATTGAAGCAGAAGTAAACAATTATGTTGCTACAAGAAATTGAAGTCAAGGAAGAGTTTTAAACCATGGTCAACTATATAATTGTGAACATTTGTTCCCAAAATTGAGGGTTGTTCCCCAGGACAATAATAGCTGGACTGAACCCACCTTTTATCTATACAAAGTGGGGAACCATGGCCCTAATGGGAATGATGAAGAAAAAAAACAAAAACAATGGCAAAAGGGTATATTAATAAAAGAAAACCATTAACACAAACTACCATAAACAACTTTACATTCTAACCAGAAAAGGCACCAAAAGTAAAGTCACTTTTGCGCACACTATGAGAAGACAAAAGTGAGTGGGCCATGGACTTTTGCCTTTCATGTTTTTCAAGTACTTTACAGAAACTGGAATCTCAGACTGTTTTCTATGATTTACTTAAGGTTTTTATAGCCCTCATGTATTAAAATACCATTTGAAAGTATTGATAGCTGCTGTCTAGGTTTTTTTCAAAGTTCACAAACTTCTTGGAGTAAAGTTCCAAAATGTAACTAGGCCCAACCCTGAGCTGTAAATCTATGAGAAGGCAATAATAATAGATATTTTCAAGGCCCAAGCACTATATTACTATACTACTGAGTACAGTGATCCAAATTAATTCAAATAGCTCAAGAGAGCAAGAAGATACATCTAAAAAAGGGTTAGAAAAGTGTAGAAGAATCAACTCCTTCCTCGTGTATGCCAGCATTTACCGATCTGTAGTAAGTCCTCAGAGTCAGTATTCAAGTAACAATGGGAAGAAACAACTCAGGACAAGACAGGGAGATAAAGTAGCATGGTGGGTTTATGTAAGAGAAATACTTAGAAATGAAAATGTCTTGTAAAATAAAAAAGTGGTTTTTTTTCATTATTCTCTCCTTCCAATCAAAACAAACGACCATGAATAATTCTCCTCTAAGGCTTCCCTAAAACAGGTTAAAGAAAAATTAACATAATCATTTAAAAGTTTGAAAATGAGACAAAAGAAAAAAAATTTGCGTATGTTTCAGAGCAGGATCACAGGAAAATGAGATGAATCTGGTCAAGATGAAAACTAGAGTGAAAAGTAGGATCTAGAATTAAGAATTGCATGAGAAAGGCAGTGGAGTAGTGACAGGAACATGGTCAGTCCTGACAGATATGGCTGGGCCCAATACAGGGGCACAGAATGAGGTAAGAACGTATTTCAAATAAAGCAGCACCTTTCCTTTCTTCTCACCTCAAGTATCCCATTCCCAAAAAAAACCCCATTTTGATAATAATACAGAAGTGTTATGGTATGTCACTCACTTCCCATTTGCATTTAACCCTATCGCTGAACTCAGGAAATATGAACATTTCGAATTTCCAAGAAGAAAAATTCATCGCCAGGTATATGGATGTCCTGAGGACCAAGTGACAAACTGAAATATGTGAGGGCAGGGAAGGTGGAGACTGTTTCATTCCACAGAGCAGAAATTGTGACTGCCCAAGTTAAGAAGGGATAAGGCAACCCTAACAGGTAAACTAGTTCTCATAACATTAAACTTATTTACATTATTCTTAACTATACTTGTTTCAAATCACTTTCCAGCTCAATTTTCATTTTGAATGATGCTGATCTTTCCTGCAATGTGTCTGGACAATCTTCTCTTCCTAGTATTGGCTTTCATCTTGGGGATAATAGATGGTTGTGGCAGCATAGGTGATGTTTTTATTTCTATATATCATTCCCTTTACGTACTATATGTGTAGAAACATTTAATGAGTTTCATTTGCAGAAGGTATGAATGATTGATCTAATATATATGGTTTAAACCTCTATTCAGATTACTTAGAAAATATCAGGTGTCCATTCTCTGTAAACAATTGCTTCTCTCATATGACAAGGAATCAATAAAATTTTATTTTAGTCAAAATAATTCTCTATAATTTTAATATCTAAAGATACAGAAGAACATTAAGACAATGTGGAATATTAGATAAGCTGAACTGCATGTTCATTTATTTAAGAATAACCAGAATCATTGAGATGTTTCTGGAACATAATATAGGAACAAAAAACAAAGCGTTGAATAGTGGCAGAAGAACAGGGTCAATTTGTTAAATGTAGCTTTCCTTCAGATCCACTGTTTTCTTTTATTTAGTACAAATTCAATTTAAATACTCTTCCCAAGTGTTTTTCATCCTGTCATTGACTCTATTTTCAAAGCTCTATCCCATAACTAGCATGATTATTAAATTTAAAGCCAAGAATTTTGCGTGTGTGAATCACTTTCGGCATTTCCTTATTTGTTGTTTATTCTGTTCCCAAAGGCCATGTTGTGTTGAAATCATGAAGAATTTCTGGCTCATTTAATGAAGATTTTCTGAAAGCATATGGTATTCATATCTGTAAAATGCTGTGAAAATGTGTAATAGTACTGGATATTATAGCTAAAAATCATCAGGATAAGGAATTTTTGCATGAATATCATAACACGCTAAAATACTAAAGAGAAAACGTAGAAGAGCTAGATATTTATTAAATATTTTTACTCTTCTAGAGTTTGTAACTTTACAAAATATGAGCAAATCACTTCTTTCTGTGAAATTCACATTCAGGAGCTATTATAATTATTATTATTATTATATTATATAATCAAACTGCTGTGTCAGCTCCACAAAGTTGGAATAATTCTAATTGCAATCCAAAATATATGCAGTTAGTAAATGGGCAAATTATTTGTCTGCATGTCCTAAACAAGTATCTAATGTAAGCATAGGTTCGCTCTTAATGAAATAAGAACTACCAGGTATAATGGGAAAAAATACATCTATTAAAGTGAATTTTTTGTTATATAACAGCTATTAATTCATGGTCTGTTTATTGGCTTAAATCACCAAACCTTGAACAGTAAAAAGGAATTTCTAGTGAATTACAGGTTCTCTCAAGCATCTTCAAGTAAATCGATCTAATATATATTACTTTAAAATTCTCCTAAATACACTTATCATGAAATATTCCACATCACAGTATATAACTCCAACATGTTTTCATTTGCTCAAAACAAGACATTGTCTTTCTTTCTTCAGGCCCTCCCCATAATCAGTCTACTACCAAATACATGAATTTTTAACATAGCTGTCTGATATGAATCTTTTTTTTATCACTGACACTACTTTCAGATTGACTTCAAAAACATCATTCTGTGTATCATTTCATAATACATAAGTGACCAGAGTCCCTTAGTATTTACGTAGAGAGTTAAACAAACTTACTTAAAACTATTCAATGATTTCTTAGATATTTTCCATAAAATTTACATCTCTCATATTGTTTTTGTAAGCCCATATGTGATATATAAGCTTCAGCTTTATTTGGTCCTCTCTTCTATCCCTTAATCTATACAAACTACTTTCACATTTACTTTTGGTATATGTCAAGCTCTTTTCCTTTTATTGACCTTATATTTATAGTAATATTGCCCGAAATATAGTTCAATTATTTTTCATCTAATTTAATTTAGCTGTCACTTCCTTAGGACAATATCCATGACCTTATTTGTTTTTTTTTTTTTTTCATTTATTATATATAAGTACACTGTAGCTGTCTTCAGATACACCAGAAGAGGGCATCAGATCTGTTTACAGATGGTTGTGAGCCACCATGTGGTTGCTGGGAATTGAACTCAGGACCTCTGGAAGAGCAGTCGGGTGCTCTTAACCGCTGAGCCATCTCTCCATCCCATGACCGTATTTCTAAGATAGATTCTTCAATTATTTGCATACAATCAACTCCAACGCACTGATTTATGCATTCATTTCTTTCTTTTTTCTTTTATCATAATGCAATTTTTCTAAGAGAAAGTTCCAAATATTTTTTATTCATTCGTGATCTATACCACTATGATGGAGCCTGGTACATTATTGAAGACTTATAATTTATTACATGATTCAGTAAGTTGTAAAAATAAACTTTATAGTATTCTTCGATTTAATGAATATGCATTCCATACATTGGTTAAACCATCATTAAGTATTTATGTGAGTTCTTCAATATATTACAATTCAATGACCTAGATGACATTGACTAAATATTTTTATTTGTCAACAATAGTCTATTTCATATTCAACAGCAATGCTTTGTTGACTGAGCAATTATCTCAGTTAGGAATACATTTGACATGAAAGAAAAAGATACCAAGTTTTATTGACAGCACCCATGTAAAAATTCAGGTGCCAATCATTTGTTATCCCATCGCTGAAAATACAAAGAAATGATCATTCGTAGGGGTTTACTGGTCATGGAGTCAAATTTAATTTGTGAGCTGTTTCAATGAAATACTAAAAACCAAGAGGACCCAAAACCTCATCTCTCTCTCCCCATATCCCAACAGGAAATGGCTGGACTTCCAGGAGTGCTGACACACTCAATATCACAGGAGAGACTACCACTTTTCAGGGGGAACTGCCTGGAGCCCTCAGAACCCAGGAACAGAGGGGCAGTCTGTTACAGGATACTTCTGGTTTCTATCTATTCCTTGTCGCTGAACCTGATCCACAGCTCTTAGTACACAAGATCCTTCAGGAGAGAGCTAGTGTCCCTGGAGTCTTGACACATAGGCTTACAGGAGGATCAATCCATTATCAGAGACAGTAAAACCAGCTAACCCCAGAGACAACGAGGTGGCAAGAGGTAAGTATAATAGCCTAAGCAATATAAACCAAGTTTACATGACATCACCAGAAACCAATTCTCACGCCAACATAAGGCTAGGATACCCTCAACACAAAAGAAAAGAAAAAGAAATGTTTCTATTTCAAATCACTTAACATGATGATGTTAAAGGATTTTAAAAAGGAAATAAATAATTACATCGAAGAAATACAGGACAACAGATGTAAAGAGATAGAAGCCCTTATAGAGGAAACACAAAGATCCCTTAAAGAATTACAGGAGACCATAAGGAGGCCATAGGAGAATGGATGAAACTAGAAAATATCATCCTGAATGAAGTAATACAAACACAAATAAACGCACATAGAATGCAGTCACTTGTAAGTGGAAATTAGCCCAAGAGCTCAGAATATCCACAAAAAAACTCAAATACACTCTGAAGCTTAACAAGAAAGGACAAAGAGGGACGGCTTCAATCCCAATTAGAAGGGGGAAGAAAATTATCATGGGAGGCACATGGAGGAAGGACCCTGTGTGGGAGAGGGGAGTTAAATAGAAAAATAGGAGAGCAGGTTCAGATGTGGGAAGAGACAGGAGAGAAGCACAGAGGACCACGAGAATGAGTATAGAAAGAAAGAACAGTGGAGGATGGTGTAACCTCTAGAATGTCCCAGATACCAGGGATGAGACAGGTTCCCTGGACCCAACACTGATGACATTAGCCAACATACACAACAACAGTGAGATTGAACCTGCAGACACCCCCTGCAGTAGATAGACCTGACCACAGGGTAAGGATGGGACCACTCACCCATCTCTTATTAAATCAGAGTTATCCGTGTCTATTGAAATGCAGGGTAAATATGGAGCAGAGGCTGAAGGAAAGGCCATTCGGAGATCTGCAGACACCAAACCGGACACTGTTGCTGATGCTGAGATGTGCTTGCAAACAGGAGTCTGGTGTGGCTGTCCTCTGAGAGGCTCTGCCAGCACCTGACTGACACAGATGCAGATATTCACAGCCAACCATTGAACTGAGCCTAGAGATCCCAATGGACGATGTAGGGGAAGGGCTGAGGGAGCTGAAGGAGACTGTAATTAACAACAATATCCATTACCCAGACCCCTCAGGGCTCCCATGGCCCTAACCACCAACCATAGATTATACATGGTCTGGTACCCTACGTATGTAGCAGAGGACGGCCTCATCGCACACCAGTGGAAGGGGAAGAACTTGGTCCTTTGGATGCTTGATGTCCCAGAGAAGAGCGATTCTAGAGGGATGAGGAAAGAATGAATGGGGCTTACGGAGTCACCCTCTTAGAGACAAAGAGGAGGAATATGTGGAGGTGGGGTTTATGGAAAGGGGGTAATATATGAAATATAAACAAATACAATGGTTAATAATATTACAAATAAAGGAGTGGTAATTTCCATACATTATTTTACTGCACAGGTTAGCTTGGAACATTTATTGTTGCCTAGATGCATATTTCTTCCTACAGTACCTGATATCTTGTTTCTCTGAGGAGTGTAGACTTAGATCTTCCTCTTCATTCACAGAAGGCATAACACTTAACTCCTTTCTCCAAGCAAAGGTGATTGTAGATATGTCTGTAAACGGCAGGAGGCATTTCTACAATCTAATTGGGTGTCACCAAAAGAATTATTTACAAGCAAAGCTTGTAACACAAACAGTTGTGTTCAATCAACTTACCAGTATTGAAAGCATCCCAGGACTTCTGTCAAGGCAACTGCATACATTGTCAAGAGACATTAAGAGTTTCAATATATGTGACTACAGAAAATACTTTCCAATGTTTATCATATACAATATTTCAAAAATATCATCACGGAATGAATATTAAAAGCTTTATGACAAAAAAATAGTGAGTGAGACATCAAGGCAGAAGCATCACAGTAACACCTGGAATTCTAATATCAATCCCATGCATTCTATGCTCTATTCACATCCTATCACATGTTCATTCCCTAACACAGTCCATCAGTGATTTTCTAGTCCCTGCAGTCTGTGAGGTACAATGGTCTGGATCAGCCTTTCCCACTCGGTTATGAGGCTCCAAGAGACATCCCTGCACCAAAGCTGGTGTAAGAGGCGCTTGACCGCACAGTCTCCGAAGCACCCTTTGCCCTTTCCATTCATGTTGCTCCTTCAGGAGTCACTTGTCACGACCCCTGACAGTGTGCACAAAACAGGTAGCACTCCGGACACAAAGGAAGACAGTCGACAGGGATCCTCCTTATTCAGAATGCTTGGATGATCGCCCGCTACTACAAGCAGAACTGACAAGTGAGGCATCTCCTGGCTGGGCCGTTCAGACCTCAGGACTGCCCCATTCAGACCTGGCGATTGCCCTGTGCAGACCTCGAGACTGCCCTGTGCATACCTCGTGACTGTCCCATTCAGACCTCGAGACTACCCCGTGCAGACCTCGATACTGCCCCATTCAGACCTCGCAGCTGCCCCATTCAGACCTCAGGACTGCCCCGTGCAGACCTCAGGACTGCCCCGTGCAGACCTCGAAGCTGCCCCATTCAGACCTCGAGATTGCCCCGTGCAGACCTCGCGACTGCCCCGTGCCGACCTCCAGACTGCCCCATTCATACCCCAGGACTGCCCCGTGCAGACCTCGAGACTGTCCCATTCAGACCTCGAGACTCTCCCATTCAGACTTCACGACTGCCCCATTCAGACCTCGCGACTATCCCATGCAGACCTCGCGACTGCCCCATGCAGACCTCGCAACTGCCCCGTGCAGACCTGCCCCGTGCAGAACTCGCTAATGTCTCGTGCAAACTCGAAGACAGCCCCTCTCGACCTTTGGTTGTTTCCTAAGATCAATGGTCACTCGAGATTTCCCTGCTTTGCCTTCCGGACTTGTCCACAGTTCTTGGGAGAGAGAGAAATACTCAAAGGATACAGCTCGACTGATGCTCACCAGGACTCACCACTGCCGAGTCCTTTCACTGCCCCTTCACGGGGTAGTGTTTAGAGAGGACAGAGAGCCTCATCCCGGACTTACCCTCTGACAATGCACCAGCGATTTCCCAGCCTCGACGGCCTGGGAACCCCTTCAGAGTCCCCCGAGATGATTATAACCCCAGAGTGCAGCAGGGAATCAGTGGAAGGATTCCCAGCCTCCTCAGACTGGAAGCCCATTCAGTGTCCCCCAAGCAGATTATAGCACCGGATTCCAATGGGGAAAGAACTTGAAGGGTTCCCAGCCTCCGCCCCCTGAAACAGCCTTCAGGTTCCCCAACCAGATTATAACATCCTACCCCAACGCGGGAAGCACTTGAACAGCAGAGACCCGAGCGACTTTCCACCTCCGGGACTACTTAGACAGACTCGGCACAAGTTCAGATGCTCAAAACCCTATGAAGACCATAGATTCAAAAAAACTGATGCTCGTGTTACAGAAATGCTGCAGAAACTCAAAGATCATATAAAGGCTTCAGTCAGTAAGAGGGCCCTAGACCCCAGAAGGGATCTGACAGAGAAGAAGAAACGGACAGTTCCACTTCCTCTGAGGGTTCCTGAGGGCATGAGTAAACCACTGACCAAGGATAGCAGATCACTGAGTAACCCACTTGCATAATATATATGTCGTATGTATGTAGTATGTGTATAGTATGTATGTGTGTAATATGTGTGTATATATGTAGTATGTATGTATGTATGTATGTATGTATGTATGTATGTATGTACACACATGTGCAGTGACCCACGGAGGTCAGAAGAGGGCATCAGACTCCCTAGAGTTGGGGACCATCTGATATAGTTGCTGGGAACTGAACCCGGGTTCTCTGAGAGGAATGCAAACCCTCTTAACTGACATTATTTCAGTTTCCCATCATTTGTGAAATATCTTACCATCCATTGTGTCTTGAACTATGCAGTGTTCATTCCTTAGTGCAATGGTGTCCCCTCAGTCAGACTGGGTTTTGACGGTCTGTTGAACATGTAAGTCCGGCATGGCAGAAGGATAGCGTGGGGGGGTGTGCTCTGATGCAAAGAGGGACATTGCACTAACTGCTCAGTCACTGTCTCTGCTGGCCTGTACTCTGCAGCATGTGCCTCCTGTGAAGACAACAGCTTTCCGTGTTGCCTGAGCTGACAGCCCTTGCAGCCTCCTCTAGGTCCTCCTCTGTACATCCCCAGGGGATCATCCTGAGGGATCCCTGAAGGGAAATCCCTGATAAAAATTCTCCAGTGCTGACTAGAACCTCAGGCTAAAGCCCAAACTCCTGGTTGGGAAATAAAACCAGCTCCCAGTCAACCACAGCCTGACATCGGGTCCCATCCATCCTGCCTGCCATTCAGCCCACTAACGCTTCTATTCTGATAGGGTCGATGATCATATTGGATTAGGGGCCCAGCACACTCCAGGGTGGCCTTCATTATAACCACTTACATCTGCAATGACTCTACTTCCAGTGGATATCACAGCCTGAGCAGCCAGGGGTTAGGATGAAAAAAGAGGCTGGTGCACAAGCCAGACACTCACCATGTCTGGGATACTGACTTACTTTATTTAATGATTAAAAATGTATAAAAAATTAGAGAAGTTCACACCTGAAGAATGGATTAGCACTTTCATGTCTATGATTCCTTCACCTGCTCTCTATAAGCACCTACTACCTCCAGGGACTCAGATAAGCCAGAATTCATTCCCTGTTTTCGCTCTAGATAAGGCACAGGTAATCCATCGAAAACTGCTAAGCTGAGACTTTAGGAAACCTGTTGGAGACATCAGTTCAGGAAGCCAGATGCCCTGGCCAAGACCTTCGAGATGGGTGGTCACAGAGATGGCAGATTTGGAAAGACGACAAGGTTGAAGACCTGATGCCTTTCTTGCTAAGGAATTGGAGACCTTCCCTTCAGAGAAGATGGCTTCAAAGAATGAAGTTTGCAAGCACCTCTCCTTGGAACAAGTGCTTGTTCCTATGGGGGTTGGGGGGGGGACAGCTGCATTTCAACCTCAGGCACTGGAGAGTGACGGGTCCAGAACTTCACGAGTCGGCTCAGTGTGCGATGACTTAGGTGGAGAACCACTAGATTCCTCACTTCAACTAGCCCAAGGAAGGATGCTCTGCTCTTTCTCGCTGCCTTGGAAAGACAACTTCATCCCTGTTGCTCAAGCCCATGGCTTCCTATGGTAATCACCTGTTTGCTTCTGAGTCAGCTGAGGTGTGTTGACATACCTCACTTTGTTCGAGCTTTCCTTAAGAGCTCTAACCACCCAACCCGTCCTGTACACTCCATCTCTATTGTTCTATTTAGCTTGATTTTTTTTTCTTCAACAAAACATGAGCAGGAAGTGGATGTCTCAAATGGCTGATGCTTGCAGTCTACTAAAGTTGAGGTCCAGGTGAACGAAATGAATTGTAGGCAGTAACACACAGAGACAGATCTTTATGCCTATTTTCTTGGCTTTCGATGATGTTTAAAATGTGGTGTTTGGGGGAAGGAAATTACAACATGGTATCAACAACGATCCATCATGTGTCTCTGTTAAGGTTTGTTTTATTCAAAGTGACAAACGCTCCTCCCATGACTCCATATTGAAGGAGGTAAAGAGGTGAGATAGGTCCATAAAACGATGGCCTTAGGACCCAGGGCTGGTGGTTGTCTTCCCCAGATTGTCCTTCAAATATATCTTGCCACCAACCAGTTATAGCTGCGGTTCACAACCTGTGTGTGGGTCACGATACCTTTGACAAACTTCAGTCTCCAAAATGATTCCCGACTACGATTCATAATAGAAGGAAAATTACAACTATGAAGAAGCAACAAGAATAATTGTGTCATCAAGGGTCGTAACAACTTAGGAACTGTCTTAAAGGGGGCAGCATTAGGAAGGTAGATCACTGACCTATAGTCCAAGAAAGAGCGTCTAGCTATGGGCCAAATAAACAAAATACAGAATCTCCAGCATGCCGGTAACATGGGATAAAATGGAAGCTGGGGAGATAGTTTTGTGGGAAGAAGTGCCTGCTGTGAAATTAACAGCACCTGCAGGACAGCCCATAACCCATGATTGGAGGGATAATGACAGGACACATGGAGGGTCCCACGGCTCCAGCCACATATATAGGAGAGGATGGCATTGTCTGCATCAATAGGAGGAGAAGCCCTTGGTCCTGTGAAGGGTCAGTTCCCCCAGTGTGGGGGATGCCAGGGTGTTGAGGTGGGAGTGGGTGGAAGGAAGAGCATCCTCATAAAAACAGAGGGAGAGGGAAATGGGAACGGGGAGAACCAGGAAAGGGGATAACATGTGTGGGATGCCTATGATAGCCAGGGACAGTGAGTTTTGGGTTCAGTAAGAGACTTTGTCTCAAAAACTAAAGAAGAGGAAGATGAATGAAGAGATGTGCAGGGTCTCCCTCTTTTCTGCTCATGCACATACACAGAAATATGTGTAGACACACACACACACACACACACACACACACAGAGCTGCATTAGGAGAAACACTCAAAGAATTTGAATTTAGGATTTAGGTTGTCTTTTGGGTGTCTGATCACACCTTTCCTTCCATACATTTCACATGGATAACTATATCGAAGGCATGCATGTCAGATACATTTCCCATTAATATGAGACCATTTTTCTCCCAAACCTATAGGTTTTGATTCGTGTTAGAAGTCATAGACCCAAGACACAGGTACACCTGGAAGGAAGAGATAGATATTTGAGCTAAGAATTTGCATTCCAGGGCCGAGGTCTATGATGTCAGGGAATGCAGAAGGTGGTCCGTAGAACTCAGATGTTCTCGGTGCCTCGCAGTGTCCCTGACACCCAACGAGGGCTGCTGAGAATAAGTATACAAAATAGACTCTAGGATAGCTGCATGTGACACTCTCCTTGATTGTATTTATCAATGACATGAAGTTTTGTTTCTCACAAAGAGAATAGATCATCAAGAGTCTATGCTGACGATGGCCACACCAGGTCTGTGTAAGGGTCCACGCCCTCTCCAGGCTCTGTGGATGGAGCCAAGAGAACCCTACAGGGCTCAGTGAAGGACTGACTCTAACTCACATGGCCCTGACATGAAGAGGGCACATATTGATTCTTCTTGTTTTTGCTATGACAAAATACAAAGCAAAAACTTAATGAAGACAGGAGTGCTTGTTGACAGGAATCTGAAATGGATGTCTCCTGAGAGGCTCCGCCAGAGCCTTACTGATACAGATGAGGATGCTTACACCTAATCATTAGACTGAGCACCAGGACCCCAATGGAGGAGGAGTTAAAGAATGGACTGGAGGAGCTGAAGGGGGTTGCAACCCCATAGGAAGAGCAACAATATCAACCAACCTGACCCCCCAAGAGCTCCCAGAGACAACCACCAACCGAAGGGTACACATGGAGGGTCCCAGGGCTCCAGCCACATATATAGCAGAGGATGGCATCGTCTGTCATCAATAGGAGGAGAAGCCCTTGGTCCTCTGAAGGCTCATTTCCCCAAAGTGGGGGAATGCCAGGGTGTTGAGATGGGAGTGGGTGGGAAGAAAAGAATCATCACTGAAGCAGGGGGAGAGAGAATGGGAGAGAGGGGATCCAGGAAAGGGGATAACATTTGAAATTTAAATACACAAAATTCCAATAAAAAAAGAGACAGGAAGTGTTTATTTTGACCCATTGTTTGAGCTGGTACCATCCATCATGATGGGGAAAGCATAGCAACTCGAGTGTGATGGTCACATTGCAGACCTGGGGGGTGTTCAGCTTTCTTTCTTTCCTTCTTTCTTTGTTTCCTTGTTTTAAATTCCATATATAGGTGTTTCCCTTGCTTTTATGTATCTGTATAAAAGATACATGTAGAGAAGCCACAAGAAACTTAGCGAAGAAAAGCAGATATAGCTGTCAATAAGACATGGGAGGCCACAGGGCTCAAGTCGGTTTCCATCACGACCACATGTGTATTAATCAATACAGGAGACAGGAGCAGGGCACAGAACTGAAGAAGAGTAATCCATGCTTGTGAGCCACCATGTTGGTGCCAGGGTCTGTTCTCAGGTCCCCTGCAAGAGCAGTAACAGTTCTCAACTACCAAGACACCTCTCCAGTCACACACAATCATTGTTTATACAACCCCCCAAACACAGCACCACTTGATGTGTGTGAACACGCATACTAGACGTGTGGTGTGATTTATTTCTGTGAGTTTTCAGTCGGTGTGATAGAAACGCTCTTGTGTTCATAAATTTTGGCAAAGCCGTTATCACTTGGAGGGTCTCTTCATGCTCAGCTTTGGTGTTTACATACATCATCAAGAGAGGAACCGCCCTGTCAGCCTACCCCCGCCTACCCCCGATTTGCAGCTATGACTGCCTTTCTTCACTAAGTTAAACACCACCTCAGACTCTACTCTTTCATTTTTTTCAGTGTAGTAGACTCTCCAAAAACATAAACTGGAATCCCAGATGCAGACGGAAGTTTTGCTGTTTGTTACTTTGTTTGTTCTTAGTTGCTTTTTCCCACTTCCACTGGTTTGAACTTGTGTCCCATTCAGAGGCAGGTACATATTTCAGCCAGCATTTTGAGAAGGGCTGTGGGTGGAGTGTGATAAAAGGAAAATTACTGGAGAGAACTCACTGGGATTTTGACGATAAATACAAAGTGTTTATTGACTTGATTTTTCAGTCACACAGAACCCTGGACGGCCCTGAGTCGAATTAAAACTTCACATCTGACAATTTGCTCCAAGGAACTAAAAAACCTTAAAGACAAAATTGATTCAACAAAATAAGCCCTAAGTTGTAATGATTGACCTTTTATAAAGAGAAACAGTAAACTTTTTTTTAAAAAAAATGATGATTTTGATGTTTTTGTTTAACAATTTCATATACTTATATAATGAGTTTTACACCTTTCCTTTCTGTATTTCCCTTCCCAATTCCCCTCCCTCATCCCCCTCTCCCATTCTCCCATCCCATCCTTCAGGTCTCCCTTGCTTCCTCCCTGATACTCCTCCGTCATCCCCTCAGTCAACCCCTTCTCTCACACCATTCCCTCTCCAATTGTCACCGATATTCTGAATAAGTCCCCCCTCCTATTTCATGTCTCCTTTCTGCGTGTAATCACTAAGTTTAATTAATTACATGAGTACAGAAGAATTCGACAGAACAACTTATCTACGGGTACAGGAATGAAGAAGGGCGTGAAGCAGACATTTCTGGTTTCTTTGGAGACTCAACTGTATCATGGAGGTTGTTCTGGAAACTGTGTTAGGGGAGGATGTTTTGCTGAGAACAAACACATGGTGTTTCTGGTCTCTGCCTGGGAAAAGGGCATGTGATGTTTAGAAAGGGTACGAGTATAACCCTGGACAACAGTGGGCAACACCACGGCATTGTCTTGCCTTGACACTCTTCGCTGATGCTCAATGGACTTTGATGACACTGGTCATCACTGACCATGCTGTGGCATTGGTTCACCTTTCCTTCTTCACTGACCATTGTTTGTCATGGCTTTGTAGAGAGAAAAGCTCCAGAGAACTTCTTGTGGAGACAATGCAGTGGCTTTTTGCTGCCTCCTGGGACCCAGGCCAATTGGAAGAGCTCAGCAATTTCTTCTGGGTTGAACTGTCCTTGGTGATTCGTGAATGGCGTTTGCAAGTAGATGGACCTACCTCTGCTGATTCATGTCAACTGAACTGATATCCTGATGACGAAGATTGAAGTCGCCCCAAGAACTATTTCTAAGCAGGTCCACGTCGTCCTTTGTTCGCCCTATTGTCCTTTCCTTTCCACTACCTCTGGTGGGTGGTGGACTAGAGGAAGGTTAAAGGGTTTAAAAACTCTTACTAAAGTAGGTCTTGAAAAATCTAAGCCTGCAGGATAGAACCCTCCTCCAGTAAATGTTGATTGCCAAGGGAGGGGAGGGTCTTCATGGCCTCTCCCATCTTTAATGAAGTGTTGAGGGGCCCAGTCTTTGTGGCCGTGACCATAGCTGCCATCAATTTAAGAGTTCAATGACTGGGTCCAATCTAAAAGATATCCTTTTGTTGTCCACTTCCCCATTTTCTGGTTCTTATATTTCTTCCACCCACTCTTTCATGATGTTCTCTGAGCTGTGGAGGAGAAGACTTAGCTGTCCTATTTCCACCTGAACAGTCCAACACCACTGATTCCCAGCACTTTGTCCAGCTGTACGTCTCTGCCATGGTAGTCAGAGGCTTCATCTCTGATGAGAGCTGAGTGCAATCATGATCTATATATACAAATATGGATGTTTAGAAGGAGGTTTTACAATGTATTTAGCATTTGGTTCTTTCATAGAGCTATATCACCCTAACCATAGGTTCTTGACCAGGTTACAGGACCTGGTGTGTATTCCTTCCTGTGGAATATGTCTTGTATCTGAATGGAAAACCACTGGTTACCCCCATGACTGTGATGCCACTAACACATTAGGGGCACATCTTGCCTGACGTATTAGCTTGAATGGTTCATCCCCGAGTAAGGTTGTAGATGATTTTCTCCCCTGGAAGCCTACATAGCACTTTCTTGAATCAGGAAGGCTAGCCATTATAGAGGATGCTTCCATCTCAGCTTCAAATTGACACTTCTGTGACCTGTGACCGAAAGAATTCAGTGTCCTCAGCAATAGGGTCTTACCATCAGGTTCTGGAGGGCTACAAAGAACAATGGCATCAACCTGTAAAGTTGTGAGGGCTATTGAGATCTTGCTAGTCAGCAAGTTTCAGGAAGACATCCCACATTTGGCACTGGGATTTTTGCTTAATTTTGGTTTTCTGTTGCTCTGATGAATACACTAACCAAAGACAGCTTGGGAAGGGAAATCTTCATTTCATCTTATCTGTTCCAGCCCATCATCAAGGAAAACCAAGACAGGATTGTGAAACAGGAACTACAGAGACTGCTCACTGGCTTGCTTCTAAGCTCACATTCAACTACCTTTACAGAGTCCAGACCCACCTGCATAGGTTGGTACTGCCCACAGTTGACCAGGCTCTCCAACATCAGTTAACAGTCAAGGAATAGCCACCTAGACATAGTCATGGCCAATATGATAGAGGAAGCTCCTTGAGGAAGTTTCTTTCCTCCGAGACTAGCCATCACAAGAAATCAATGAAAATAAAAAAAAAAAGAAATCAATAGCTTCAAGGAGAGCATGGCTTATCCATGGAGGCTGCCTCCATTTGAACTCAACAGTTGATCTTGTAGATATATTCTGTAACATGTTTTATAACGCCTCTCACCAAACCCCGTTCTAACCTAATCACCTAAGTGGAGATGGAGTGGAATGTAAGTTAAAAAAAATAATTGGAGCAGAAAGAAATGCTTCTTGGAAATAAAGCAAAAAAGGAAGCATTTCTGCATCCTAGATGCTTTTCTCGCAGCATCTGTGCAAAGATAATGAAAACTGTTATGTTCCTGGTACAATAATTTCCAATATTACAAATCATACAAATAATACTGCTTATCATTCATAAAACACATTGGCACTAATCGTTTTGATGTTTTTTTCTAACTCACTCGTAATGTAGATCTGATGAACTGGAATTGTTCGCCTGCTCACTTATACATGAGGGAATTGAGTTTTAAATTTCGAACAAATTTCCCAATACTCTAAGCTAATAAAGGGGAGAGTAAGACAGCCGCACATTCTCTGGCTTCATGGCATGGACTCGTGAGAAATGCAAGTCAGGGTACCTTGGCAGGGAATTCCAAGGATCAGTTCATGGCAGTTGAATGTTGTCTTGGATGCAAGAGTGGGAGTAAGGCTGAAGTCTACCGAGTCCCAGCTGAGGATTCCTGAAACAGAATAACAGAATATGTTACAGAGCGAGGAGACTAAACTAAACATCTGGGAGTCCTCAGCAGATTGTACAGATCCAGGGCTGAGGGTTCATAAGTATGTTGGTCTTTGTGGGGGTGGAAAAGAACACTTATTTAGATCCCCATCTCCTACTATGTGCTGCTACACTGGAGGCAATGCCTTATGTCCAAGGTTTTGTTTTGTTACTCTTTGTGTGTGTGTGTGTGTGTGTGTGTGTGTGTGTGTGTGTGTGTGTACACGCACGTGCAGTGTATAATGTAGGGACTAATCCATTTTCTCTTCTACCTTATTCATTGAAGCAGCATTTCTCAGTCAAACACAGAGTTCACCAATATGACTAGTCTTGACAGCTATCTTGCTCTGGGGACCTGCCCTTTCTCTACCTCCCAGGACTGGGATTCTATGTTGGCGACAAAGCCTATCTATCATTTAACTGAGACCTGTGAGCCATCTCCTCAACTGCTAAGTTTCAAGTCCAAGTGTTGGACCCATCTTCTCTACTTTTGTTTTCTTATTCTTTTTCTTTTTTTTTTTTTTCTGTCTTGGTAATAATATCAGAATCAGGTTAAGGTATTACTGGCTCACTCAAACAATCACTCAAATACCGCCACACAAATGTGTTCTAATAAGGAGGAGGACCCTGCTGACTATCTATTCTGTAAAGTCTTACCTTAACAGATGAGTTAAAGGATGGAATTATCCTAATGGGTGATTGTGGATGCTGTTGTTGATGATGAGGGAGCCAGGAGAATGAGGGGCCACAGCTGAGTCACTCATACTAACAGATACCAAGATGATTGTGGTAGTGCATAGCTATATTCTCTATACTCGCAAAGATCACAAGTTCAAATCCAGCCTGGACTACATATTAAGTCAAAAGACAGCCTTGGCTACATCGTAAATCCAAGGCCAGCCTGGGATACAGAGTAAGTCCATGGCCATCCTGGGCTACATAGTAAATCCAAGGTCAACCTGGGCTACATAGAATGTCCAAAGTCAGTTTGGCCTACTTCCATGACTCTTCTCCAAACAACAACAGGTTTTTTTTTCCTTTTTCATTTCTGTCTCTCCTATTTCCTCTACACTGATACCAGTGCTGTAGTTTGGGGGAGTGGGGGACAACTTTTGACATGTCTGATGGTCCAGGATCTCCCAAACAGCACGGCAAACCAAACAGTGCAGCAAACAAGTCTGTTTCGATTTTTGAAGAAAAATATGAACCATGGGAAGTGCTGTCTGAAGAAATGGCTCTAAGATGGGACAACGCCTCGGGAGACTGGTCTTGGATCTTCTGCTAGTTTACTCGTGATAAAAACAATGATGTTCTCAACCAGAGTCTGTGTTGGGAATACAATGCTGTGCTTCCATTTCAACACTGCATAATCTCCATATGACAACCTTGGAAATCTTGTCTGATATTAAACAGATTATAGGAGAGACAAGTTGAGTATAAACACTGTCTTTAATAAGGGTTTAAACGATGAATAATTTTTTTTAAAATTTTTGTCTGCGGTACCAAGTTCAGTGTTCTGCATAAACTCTAAAACACGGCAATTTCTTTTTTTTTTAAATCGCCAAACAGAATGGATCTTATATTTTTCTATCTAGGTCTAATCGAGACGTAAAAATAAAATTCTTTGCTTTAAAAAAAAAACTAATTGTGTTTCATTGGCTTTTTTTTTTTTGTTAATTTCTTATTATTAGTGTTTTGTGTTTTCGGGTTCATTTTAACAATTATTTTTTCATTGAATTAATTATTTTCTTATTTTCTAGTGTAGATAAAAATTTAGGTTGCTGGTCTTTGTTTCTAATCTAAGAATTAGTGTTGTAAATAAAGTTTCCTCTTAGCACCGATATAGTTATGTCTCACACATTTTGATAGTATGTTTCCTATCTTCTTCTTTTTTTCTTACTGCTACATAGTTTCTTATTTCTTGACATCTGTATTACTTGTGAATGTGTGATTTAATGTTTCTGGACTGGGAGACTCCTGTTGTCTCTCATTGAAGAAGTCTATTTTAGTTTTGTTGTATTAGCAGAAAACATCCCGTGGGGCTGGAGATGCAGCTCAGTGGACAGAGTGCTCACTTGGCTCTCACACAGCTCTGGGCTCCACCTACAGTACCTCATCAGCCTGGTGTGGTGGTCCATGCCCAGAGTCCCATTACCAGGAGGAGAACCAGGAGTTCAAAATCATCCTCGGGTGCATAGTGTGTTTGAGGCCAGCCTGGGCTACATGAAACCTGTATAAACTAATATGTCCCACAAGACATCTTTTCTTAGGCATTTGCCACAATTTGTTCTGTGGTTTCTGAGTGTCTGAAAAGTCCAGGGTACTTGAAGGAAAAGAACATCCTGGTGCTATTAGGGACTGTCAGTCAGAGACATTGGCTGGAGACGCCATCTCATCCCAGCTGGTTTTCCGCCTGCTTCTTTTGCTGATGGGCTGATGCATGTCCACAGCTTTACTCATAATCGCACTGCTTCCTTTTAGCTGTACCCAATCTTGCTTCAGACTGAGGCTGTAATGGAGTTAGTGATACAGAGAATTGGGGTCTCCTTCCAGCCCACTGATTCTCTCAACAATAAGTTCTTTCCCTGTAGAAATAGTTTCTCTGTTGCCTACATTATCAGAAATAAATAGAACACTCTTTTCTGTTTTATTTTGACACTGGTTTTCATTATGTAGGTAGGGCTGGCCTGAAACTCACTGTATAAACCAGGTAGGCCTTGAACTCAGAGAGATCAGCTTGCTTCTGAGTGCTGGGATTAAAGGGGAATGCCTGGATCCTTCTTTTTTAAATTTTTTTAATTTATATCTATGGGGTGTGTGTGTGTGTGTGTGTGTGTGTGTGTGTGTGTTTGTGTGTTTGTGTATGTGCATGTGTGTGTGTGTGGATATGTGAGTGGCTGTGTGTGTTTGTGTTTGTGTGTGTGTATATGTGTGTGTGTATGTGTGTGTGTGTGTGTGTCTGTGTGTGTATATGTGTGTGTATGTGAGTGGGTGTGTGTGTGTTTGTGTGTGTATGTGTGTGTATATGAGTGTGTATGTGTGTTTGTATGTGTATGTGAGCGGGTGTGTGTGGTTCTGTGTCTGTATGTGTGTGTGTGTTTTGACCAAAGAGTCCATCAGATCCTCTGAACCCTGATCCTCTGCAAGAGCAACCAGTGTTCCTAACCAGTGAGCCATCTCCCCAGCCCCTTCTGCCTGCTCTAAACTCCACTTCATTGTTCATCTTGCCCAGACATGCCTTTAATTCCTACTCTTAGTGTTTGTTTTAATTCAGTGAGTTCCTATTAGATTTTCTCTTGTTTCTTCTATTACATCACCAAGATGATGTGTAACCTTTTCTTTTGGAAGTTTCTCATTGACGAGGCTTGAATCCTGGCTTTAAAATCCTTGCTGACAATTCTGACAAGGGTTTTCTCTTGGTGCCACCACCAGGGAACTGGTTTTTCTCCTCTGCTTTTCATTTAGGGGGATGGTCATGGTGTGATGGCCTTTCCATTTTGACATCGTTTGTCTAAGATGTCAGCAGTCCTGAAACTGTGGGTACATTGGCTGTTTATCCTTCATAACCTTATGGTGGTGTTTTGGTTTTTCTGGATTTGCCTGATTGAATAAAAGGGATTATACCTCCAGTTCATACCAACAGGCATATTTTAGAGGGGTCAGGAAGAGTGGTTCTCAACCTTCCTAAGGTAACCTTTTCATACAGCTCCACCAACTGTAAAATTATTTCATTGCTACTTCATAACTTTAATTTTGCTATAGTTATGAATTGTAATGTAAATGTCTGATGTACAGGATATATGATATGTGACTCCTCTGCAAGGGCCATTTGAGCTCCCAAAGGGGTCTCAATCCAAGGGTTAAGGACCACTGATCTGGACTTAGTGGGAGGCCCTTACCGACGTAGATGGGATGCCCAGTGTTGCCGGGGAGAAGTCTCCAACTCTGGAAGGCAAAGGATCTTCCACGATCAGGCTTTTTCCTGGGTCCCTCTGTAATAGTGGACACACTCTTGATGGCTACTGATGGATCTACTGACTCCAGGCAGTTTTCATTTACATCCTCGAAGATGAGGATTCTAAACAGGGTTCTGGTAGCCAAAAGCAGTGGCTGAAGCTATCCCTGGCGATCTTTCCCCTTCGCTAATGGCTCCTTGTCCCCACAAGGCCAACAGTAGATGTCTGAATGCCTCCCAAGCTGCACCTTTCCAATCTACATTCTTCCTCTCTGCTGTTTCTTTCAGGAAGAGCACACACGCTAACCCTGAACCCATCTTGTCTTCAGTCAGCACTAACACCTAGTCCACTCTGCCAGCTTCGCTTTCCCGTATGACACGGCTGCTCACAATTCTGAGGCATGTTCACGCTTATATGGACAAACAGAATGGCACCGATTAGCTAGTCTATAATGACGCAGATTCTGTATGATTCTGATTCAAAAGCATGTAAATCGGAGATGAAGAGACCATCGGCCGAGGAAGGAGTTCTTGTGGGATGCTGTCACCACAGAAGGGATCCAATGGGCTCGGAAGACAAGAGAGGGAGCCAAACTCCCTTTCATAATTTAACCTTTTCCACAATAGCATCATTAATGGATCTTTATTTGTAGGTCGCATCCCTCTTGACCTAATCAATTCTTCACAACTACATTCCAACTGGGGATTAATCTTCAGAAAATAACTTTTGGGCGATCACATTCAAACCATAAATGACGGTGAATATTTGGAAATCTATAGTGTGGGTGGGCTTTATTCTTCCCACGTGGTGTACCCGTAAGATCTCTAACTACCTCCTTCCCCACGGTAGCCTCACTGAATGATGTGAATTCGGGGTGATTAATGAGGTATAGACACCAAAGCTCATTGCCATATCCTGTCACCAGTATCAAGCTCGAAACAGCAAGAGCCACCTGTGGGAAGGAAAATATGAATAAACTTTACGGTATCTCTAAACTATAAACCCCCAATTTAATCAAAACATTGTTTTAGACTCAGTTCTCTTATATCGATGTTCTTTAAATGTAGAAGTCAGTGGGCTTGCTGGTGACTCCTTGTACAGGTTTATACTGTACATTAGCCATCTTCATCCTCACAACTCACCTCCATTTCCACCTGCACACACACAAACACACACACACACACACACACACAATCACACACACACACACACACTCACTCACACACACACCCTGCTGCTCCCCTTCCTCTTCCTAAAAGCCCCCTTTCACTTAATATCCCTTATTAAAATCTAAATTCCGCAATCGTCTTTTTGAGTCTGGCTTGTTTCACTTAACATATTGTATTTTACACTCACTTCCGTTTTTCTGAGAACGAAACCCTTTCCTCTTACACATAGATGAGAATCACATCAATGTATATCACATTTTTTAAGCCATATCAACAGCTAAGGTTATTCCAATGGCTTATCTATTGCACACAGTGTGGCAATCAGAATGGATGTGCAGGGTCCTGGTTAGTTTTTATTGTCAGTTTGACTAAACCTGTGAAGAAGGAGCCTCAGCTGAAGAATTGCCTCCATCAGATTGGCCTTTGGCCACATCTGTAAGGAATTTTTTTTTGATGGTTGATGGGGAAGGGTGTAGCCCACTATGGGGAGTGTCATCCCCTATGAAGGTGGCCCTGGGTTGTATGAGAAGGAGAGACAGCTGAGTAGGTCATGGATAGCAATCCAGTACCCAGCATTTCTAAGTTGTCTCTGCTTCCTTTCCTGCCTCTAGAGTCCTGCCTGAGTTCCTGCCCCAACGTCGCTCAGTAACAGACGGGAACCTAGAAGATAGAGTGAGACAAACTCTTTCCTCCTCAAGTTGACGGCTATGACGAGATTGTTCTTCTTGTCGCCTACTTGTTCTTCCCTTTTTTGAAAGTTGTCTCTGTTTATTGATGAAAAATGATATTACATGTTTTCTCATGGGCTCTCTGTCTCTCACCATGTCTCTCTCTGTCTCTGTCTCTGTCTCTCTCTGTATTTGTGTGTTTGAGTGTGTATATGTGTATGTTTGTGTGTTTGTTTGGGTGTGCATGTGTGTGTGTTTGTGTTTGTATGTAAGTGTGTGTTTGTGTGTTTGTGTATGTATGAGTGTTTCTGTGTGTGTGTATGTGTGAGTGTGTGTGTGTGTGTGTGTGTGTGTGTGTGTGCGTGTGTGTGTGTGCTTTCCAGGCTTGAAAAAAATCATCAAGGCTGTAAATCTCAGCAGGTGCCTAGAGAAGGAAGATGAAGGGGAGAAAAGGGGGAAAAATCATGTCATGTGAGTTAACCCCACATTGTTGTCAGCCACATAGTGGACAACAGTCACATAATGGCAGAGGAGTCATGAGAGCAGACAGAGAGGAAAACTCAAAGTGTGAAGGAAAATGTGCTTAAAACTACGATAGAAGGGAGAAAAAGAAGACGGTGCACTTAGAAAAGTGGACAGATTTTAAAAAGCTGCCATAAGTTGTTAAGCTCTAAGTACATTTAAAAAAATTATAATGTTAATGTGGAAGAGAATTACTGGGGAGAGGGAAGGGAGGGTCAGAGTGTGGTGGGAACAGGGCAGGGTTCTGAAAAGAATCCTTTTGAACATCTGAAGAACTATGTGACACAAACAATTAAAGTGCCCAGATAAATTCCACACTTACCTGCATCCAGGATTCTGTCTACCCATATTTCAAAAACAAAATTACGTCATCTATTTCATCCTGTTTTGGTGCATTTGATCTAATAAATTCCTTGACCTGAAGTGCTGGTGAATTTTAAGACGTTTAAAATACAACTGGTCGATATCGGGTTTGTCATCAGTTTATCCCGACTTTGGAAGCAAATCCAGGAGCTAATTTTTCCTCACTCTTTGCAAAGAATCCATAATTCATGATTGCCATTGACTTCAATACAAAGTATTTAATCCTGTCAAATTCCAGCTTTGTGTGAATAAAAATGGCCCTCCTCTAATTGTGGATTTTGATAAAGCTAATTTTGGGGTGCTTTCCAGTGGGCTGCCTCGGAGAGAGGCTAGCAATATTTCTGATACGGAGAATGACTTAAAGATAACCAAAGGAATGATAGGAGCTGGGAAAATAACCACCCTGGATGTTGGTGACTCAGAAACCAAAGACTTTTTCAGAAAAAAAAATGCATGAAAAGAGCTACTTGGGCAGACCGTGACTCGAGTCATCAGAATATTTGGGTGGGGACTTTACTTTGGGTCTCCAGGAGGCTACATGAGAAGGTAAAATCTAGATGCTGGAAGTTTCTAAGCGTTACTAGGGAAGGAACTGGGCTGAGTGGGCTTCTATGACATATGCAGAGCCTGGATGTTGTCACAGAGCACTGGGCGGAGGTTGCGCTTCTCTTCCACTTGGGGGCGCTAGACTCCCCTGAAGGTGGGTTCACTATCTTTGCAGCGGGGTGTGAAAGCCAGTTCAGGTCCTGAACCCCACAATTGTTCAACAGGCTTTTGGTGCCTGACCGGTTTCCGAGGACAGAATCTGGACGACTAGGACATTTTCTTTCGGTAAATATGTTTATGAAGATAACGGGGACCCTTGTAGCCCAGAAAGCTAAAAGTTTCCCTCGTACAGCGAGTAACCGTATGTTCTGATGTCTTACACGTTTGAGAGTTTGGCGGATGGTCTAGGCTAGTCAGTCTAACAGTTTATTATCCTTTGCTAACAATATCTAATTCATAATCTTACTAAAATGCCAAAGCTCCTCTCTGTGCCTGTGCATTTTAGGAGATAATATTTCTTTTTTTTGTTGCTTTTTTTTTTTTCGGAGCTGAGGACCGAACCCAGGTCCTTGTGCTTGCTAGGCAACTGCTCCACCACTGAGTTAAGTCCCAACCCCAGGAGATATTATTTCTAAATGTCTGTTGTTGCCTACACAAAAGACTCTAGTTGCGGTCGAAGATGCAACAGCGTCGCGGAATAAACCTGGGGCTGGGTCAGGATGCACAGTACAGAAAGCCAGTGGACTGGTGTACTGTGTTTCTGGGCAGACACTTGTGGATGTTGCCACATAGCTCATAGTTAGAGGGTAGAAGAGGGGTGTGGCCACCCTCCTGGCTCCTTTGCTATCCTTTATCTGTTCTGCTTGCTTAAAATGCGGACAGGGATACTTAATCCCACACTGACCTAGCCATTCAAGGAGAGGTTCCTCAGCAGAGGCAAAGTGCCTCGGGCTGAAGAAATGTGTCTGAATATCTTTTTTTTTGTTTTTTGTTTTTGTTTTTTTTTTGGGGGGGTTAGCTGGGGACCGAACCCAGGGCCTTGCACTTCCTTGGTAAGCATTCTACCACTGAGCTAAATCCCCAGCACCGTGTCTGAATATCTTATTCTGTGCTGTAGAGAACCATTTTTTCATTTCCCTTTGAACTTTAGATTTTGATTTTTGAGACAGGGTTTTTCTGGGCGTAGCTTTGGCTACCCTGGAACTAACTCTGTAGACCAACCTGGCCTTGATCTCACAGAGGTCTGCCTCCCTCTGCCTCTTGAGTGCTGGAATTAAAGGTGTGCTCCACCATTGCCCAGCCCTCCTACGAACTTCTGATTACGGCAGAATTAGATTCAGATGCTCAACCCTGTTTACATCGCCTTCCTCACCTGCTCCAAAGTTCTCTTAGACAAGAGCCTTGGTCCAGCGCCCTCCCCACTCCCCCCCCATTGATGTTGCAGGCACTCACATGACAGCGGCAACAGCATTGTGTCTGGTTTAAGCAGGCGAGCTCTTCAAACCCAGGCCACGGGCAAGTATGAAGCCTGAACACAGAACGATAGCCACAAGACAGTGGACCAGGATGCTGCGGCCTACCACACGAGGTCTACAGCCATGAAGAAGATGTCTCTGAGGAGGATGAGCACAGCATCCACCCAGAAGCGTCGGAGGAGGAGGCCTTCTCCCCAGGCCTTGGGGAACATTGTGGGCTGTAGAATTTCCCACGGATGAAAGCAAGGTGATGATCCGGTCACCCAAAGGAAGGCCATCGTTCTAGATCAACTGCCAACAAATCCCTCTCTCTATCTGGTTAAGTATGATGGAATTGACTGTGTCTACGGACTGGAATTTCACAGCTATGAGAGGATTTTAAAGCTTAAGGTCTTGCCTCACAAAGTAGTTTTTCCTCAAGTGAAAGATGCCCATCTCGCCAGTGCCATGGTTGGCCGAGCTGTGGAGCAGAAATTTGAGGGCAAACATGGCTCTAAGGACAACTGGAGGGGGTGGTCTTAGCCCAGGTGCCGATCATGAAGGACTGGTTTTACATCACCTACGAGAAAGATCCAGTCCTATACATCTACCAGCTCCTGAATGATTACACAGAAGGAAACCTCTGTATCATTCCAGAGACTCCTCCAGCAGAGGTGAAGTCAGACGTTGACAGCGACATCTTAACAGGTCAATGTGTGCGGTTCACCAGAAGCAACGGGTCCAAAAAGATCGGCAAAGTCATTTGGTGAGCCGAATCTGAGTAACATGGTGAATTCGGTTAGTTCCCAATAGGCCGCAGTAGTAATAAGTGGACTGTTCGGGATATAGAAAAATTTTCACGAATGGAATCAAAATTTCTAGGAGAATTCAGTGAGTTCCCAATGGGACATGCTTGTATGAGAGTGCTTTTCAATATATAGCAACATTTTAAGGAACTGAATCTAAGTATCATGGTGAATTCAAGTTCCAGCAAAGCCTTCCGTGTACTTCATCAGTTTGATGGCGACGTACACATCTATGTCTATAATCTGGTGGAAAAGATCCATTAAGGTGAAATGCACAAAGTGAGGGGGACATAGATGGGTAACTTATAGGATTGGGGGGAACATGTTTGTTTTTCTGTGTTTCAGATACCAAGGGACTTTGACAACCCCAGTATCTTTTCCAGTGGAATTTGTTTTGCTCTAAAAATTAAAATGTGTGATGTGACATCTTGTGTGTGAACACTTTGGTGGAGGAGACGGGCTGTGGTGGATGGAACATGGAGAGGAACCCGGAAAGGTCAAGGCTGTGAACAGTTGCCTAATGTCACATAGACTAAAACAAACAGGACTGAGCTTGTCTGGTCTTTAGGGAGAGAAAAGAACTGGAGATGAGGCTTAGAGGAGCAGGGATGGCACGGGGGAAAAAAGATGGATGTTTAGGAAACAGTGGACCAGAAATAGACTCTCTGAGGTGAAGTTTGAGGGAGAAACAGACTGTTGGGGAAAGAGGGGAAGGTAATAGCGAGGTGGTCTTGGAACTCAAGGGGAAACCCAATAAACTGATCCATGCAGACTCAGAATGAGAGAAGATCAGGTTTTCTTTGACTAACAAAACCAAATGAAACCTGTTTCTCATCTGAAGATGTATTATTTTTAATTATGTGGGTGGGGGCAGGGCATGAATACAGGAGACCACAGAGACAAGAATAGTCAGGTTCCCTGGAGCTGGAATTAAAGGTGGTTGGGAGCCATTGGACATGAGCTCAAAGAACAAATCCACGTCCTCTTTCTAAGCAGACGAGCTCTTGATCCACTGGTCATCTCTCCAGGCCCCTAAAGTCATCTTTTTAAATAAATCCCACCTTCACATGCAGAGAAGAGACCAGGATGAGGGTAAGAAAGATTAAATTGATGGGGATGTGGAAGAAAAACTAAAGAACACATGAGGGAGTAGAGGACACTGAGGGACGAAGGAATTCCAATATGGAGTTCTCAAAAAGTGAAGCAGGAGACCAGGAAGAACAGAAAGTGTCTAGAATGAGTTGAACTTGGGCCGCATCCATATTGGTCTCTTTGGATCCTTAAAGAACAGCCAAGACATCACTACAGAAGGTGGATGTGAGGTGGAGGCTCCCACGGAGGACATTTTGACCAGGATAACTCAAGAGTAGTGAATGCCAAACTAAGTTTATATCTATCGATTCCTGAAAGTATCATAAAGCCCATTATTTTGTATGATTGGTAAAAAGTAATTTAAAAAAGAACATGAGGATGCCGTGAGCTTCTGTCAGGTGTTACGTGGATCCTGTGTTTAGCTTCCCTGAGCACGTTAGACTCTGTTGCATCCTGTAATATTTTTTGAGGTCTCTGCTCAATGCCCCTAGATGACCACAAAGAGCTCTTGCACTGGCTTGTCTTGCCTGGCTCTCCTTCGACTGGATGGCTTCCTCCACACCTGTGGGCCCTGTTACCCTATCTAGCCCCAGGAAGTTCCCGTCTTTTACTCACATGTGAGCTCATCCTCAGAAACTCTTGATGGTGCCTCCAGTGCAGAGGTGCTGAGCTCTTTCCTATGCCATTTGCCGTGACTTTAAAATGCTTTGCGGTTCCTGACCATGTAGCTCTTTCCTCCTGAGATGCCCCTGTGCACTCCATGGGGTCTCTCTGAGCCACATCTACACTCCAAGAGTGTCTTTGGAGACAACCTTATCTTGGACTCATTCATTGCTGTTTCTTCTCTCAAGAATAAGTTTCTCACTGCAGGACTTGAAAATACTTTCTATTGTTTATTAAGTCTGCTATTTGGGTGTTTTTATACTGGCTGGTTTTCTGACAGTTTCATTGCTGCGAAAAGACACCATGACCAATGCAACTTATAAGGGACAACATTTTTTGGGGGGTTCTTTGTTTTCTGAGCTGGGGACCGAACCCAGGGCCTTTTGCTTCCTCGGCAAGCGCTCTACCACTGAGCTAAATCCCCAACCCAAAGGGACAACATTTAATTAGGGCAGGCTTTCAGCTTCAGAAGTTCAGTCTATTTTCATCAAGGCAGGAATCATGGAAGTGTCTAGGCAGACATGGTGTTGGAGAAGAAGCATATCACCCCCACAGTGATATGCTTCCTCCAACAAGGCCACACCTACTCCCACAAGGCCACGCCTCCTACTTGTGCCACACTTCCCATGGGAAAATCACATTCTAACCACCGGCCTGATTTTATGCCAACGTGACACAAGCTAGAGTCATCAGAGAAGAGGGTACCTCAGTTGAGAACATGCATCCATAAGATCCAGCTGTAGGGCATTTTCTTAGTGATTGGTGGGGGAGGGCCGGCCCACTGTGAGCGGCACCATTCCTAGGCTGGTGGTCCTGGGTTCTATAAGAAACAAGCTAAGCAAGACATGAGGAGCAAGATGGTAAGCAGTGCCCCTCCATAGCCAATGCCTCAGTTCCTGCCTCCAGGATCCTGTCCTGTTTGAGTTCCTGTCCCAACTTACTTTGGTGATGAGCAGCAATGTAGAAGTGTAAGCTGAATAAACCTTTTCCTCCCTAACTTGCTCTTTGATCACCGTGTTTCCTTACAACAATAGGATCCCTAAGTAAGACAATTTCCTATAAAACATTGTGTCTAGTAGAGCCACAAACGCTTACCTCATAACCACAAATAGAGACGTATAGACACTTTGTTTTAATTTAAAGGTAAGACTTGCTCATGTACTGACCAGTGAAGTTCTAGTTTGCTTCCTTCTCTCCGTGATGAATGCCATGATCAAAACTAACTTGGGGAGGAAAGGGTTATTACCTTACAGGTTACAGACCATCACTGAGTGAAACCAGAACGGGAGCTTGAAGCGGTAACAAGGAGCTCTGCTTGTTGGCCTGCTCCCTGTCACAGTCATTGTTCTGTTGCTGTGAAGAGACAACATGGTCAAGGCAACTACTATAAATGAAAGCATGTAATTGGAGGCTCCCTTACAGTTTCAGACGTCTGGTCCATCATCATGGCAGGGAGCATAACACTGGAGCAATAGAGAGCTACTGCTCTGTAAGCAGAGAGAGAGAGAGAGAGAGAGAGAGAGAGAGAGAGAGAGAGAGAGAGAGGGGGGGGGAGAGAAAGACAAACTCTAGCAAAGAATGGGGCTATTGAAAACTCAAACCCCACCCTTGTCGTCACACCCACTTCCTCCATTGTGGCCACACCCTTAATCCTTCTACTCCTTGAAAATACTGTCACTCCTTGTTAATTAAATATACAAATATATTTCTGTGGGAGCCTTTCTTGTTCAAACTGCTACACTCCCCGTGGCTTGCTCCCTTACTATTTCTTACAGCCTAAAAGGCTATTCCTTTTATACATGACTACTGATGAACTTAACCACAATGGTGGGCCCTCCCACAACGAACATTAATCAAGAAAATGTTCCATAGACTTGCCCAAAGTTTAATCTAATGGAGGCAGTTCTTGACTTGTTCTCTCTTCTCAGTTGGCTCCAGATTGTCAAGTTGGGGAAAAAAAGAAAAGAGAGACCCAGCACAATAATCATTCTCTTACTCCATGTTATACATGACTACTGATGAACTTACCCACAATGGTGGGCCCTCCCACAATGAACATTAATCAAGAAAATGTTCCATAGACTTGCCCAAAGACTAAGCTAATGGAGGCAGTTCTTGAATTGTTATCTCTTCTCAGTTGGCTCCAGATTGTCAAATTGGGGGAAAAAAAGAGAGAGAGAGACCCCGCACCATAATGTTTTTCTTATTCCATGTTACGTCCTCACCACCAGCCACTCTCTTCTCTCAGTGCATAGACTCACTTCCCTGTATGGCAGAACTAAAGAGTAACTACTGTCACCAACATGAATACTCGAAGATATGTGACAAGAAATGAATATATTCTACAGCTCCCAATGCCAAGCAAAAGCATTTTAGTGTGTGCTGCACTTACTGGGAGACTGTCAGTCACTGGCCATTTAATTGGTCACAGTAGACCCCAGAACCAAAAAGTCACAACCTACATATCATCTCCTCTCAGCAGGAGACATAGCCCTTTCTCAAAACCCATGAATCTCTCTGTAGGCTTAGATTTTTTCAAAACATACTTTATTCAGTGTTCTTAAGCACTTCAACCACCCTTCTAGCCCTCCAACCAGAGTTAGCAGAGAAAGAAAGTTAAAAGGAAATGGGAGAGAATTGTGGACCTATTTAGAAGTAATCCTTTGGGGCAACTCCAATCTTCATTGTGCAGTACGGTCCAATAGCAAACGCAAAACACGAATCAGTAGCAGTGCCTTGACCTGCCAGAGACCACAAGGCTCTAACCAATAAGAAGCAGCAGAAGCAGCCAGAAGCAGCCGAATAGCACAGGCTCTTTTGTGCATTTCTCATTATGTAACGAAGACCACCAAAGACCATCGAAGTATTGCTTGGTGTAGCAATGTAAAAATGTCCTCTCCCTCTCTGTGTGATTGCATTTATGTTCTCCATAAACATCCTGTTACCCTTCAAGCGTGTGCTCCAGCGAAATATCACATGCCTTCTCATGTGTCTACCTCAGCAAAACATCCTCTCCTAACATAGCTTCCAGAAAAACATCCTGTGACACAAGTGAGTTTCCAAAGAAATCAAAATTTTTCCACTTCATCTAGCCTTGTGTCACACTCGGCCGTGACATCACAAAACATATAATGGCCGTCTTGCAAGGGTCCTAGCGCCCAGATCCACCAGCCGCTGGAGATTCTGCAATTGCACTCCGTGAGACTCAGACCCTTTTGTTTGCACAACCTTCAGTTATCCCCGTAAACATTTTTCTCTCTCCATCTTTGCTCTCAGCCAATAGCTGTCTACCTTCCAGCCAACTCAGTTGTTACCAGAAAAACCCTCATTAAGAAAGCCAATGAATTTGACTTGATTTAATTTCCCTGACAGAATGGATTGTTCTCCCTGCATGGCTACACTGGTGTCTGCATCATCTGTAATAAAACCCACTTTTATTAAGATAAAAGTCAAAGGAACTATGACAAATAGCAAATCACACGAAAACATCACAGTTAGTACTGGAACTGAGCTACACCATGTCTGCATTGCAGCATTTTGTCTGGGGTAAGATACCATCAGGAGTCAATTGTAAAGACTCCCCCCACCATGTGTTCTCTTGAGTGTAAAATGGGACATCTATAGAGAAACACGCATATACACAGACTCACAAAGAGAGGCAAAAAGGGAAGGAGGTGAGTCTTAGGAACCCTCAAGGAAGAGGGAGTGGAAATATAAGATACAGATGTCAGCGAGAACCAGAACAAAGCAGTGTCTTCTATACACGACAGGACCACTATCACTCAGCCCTAGCTGATAGGAATGGGAGAGTCAGTTTTCTACAAAGATA